>NC_060275.1:58783035-58822100 GCF_021613505.1 Equus quagga | reverse complement strand
CCCGGAGCCGACCTCCTACTACGGCAACCAGGCCCGGAGCCGACCTCCTACTACGGCAACCAGCCCCGGAGCCGACCTCCTACTACGGCAACCAGCCCCGGAGCAGACCTACTACTACTGTAACGAGCCGCGGAGCAGACCTCCTACTACGGCAACCAGCCGCGGAGCCGACCTACTTTCTGCAGCAACCCACCCAGAAAGTGGGACCGCGATCTCTAGCAACCTGTCCAGGAAACCAAACAGTAACCCCCAAAACAATCGGCCCCACATGTTCAGGACTAGATTAAAAACTGACGGCTTCCCTAATTTTTGCCCCCACCTCCAATTTAGAACCAACCAGAGAAAGCCAAATTATGTATCCCTGACCAATCAGACAGGAGCCCCAACTCCAGTTAGCCTGCCTTCAGCGTCCCCACGTCAACAGTCTCATTTGGGTGGTCTTCATTTATTTCCACACAGGGGAATGATGAGGTGAGCCCCGTGAGGGCCCCAGCTCACTGCTCACAGAGAGTTTCCCGGCCACAGCATGGAGGGCTCTGCGCTGGAGCCAGGAGGGCTCCAGAGTAGAGCAGACAGAGCGAGGGTCTGGGGCACAGGTCGGCTGGAGTTGATGGAGCGGAATCTTGGAGAAGAGAGAGCTGCGGAGAGACGGATCCAGAGGCAGGACCAGCTGGTGAGCACTGTGGGCAATGGCGCTCAGTGCCCGAGGAAATGTGAGAGGCAGTGTAGAGCACACCTGAAAGCTACCCTGGGCAGAGAGGGAGGAATGCAGAGGGCTCATCCTCTCTCTCCCCATCCACCAGGGTCTGAGGGCTGCTTCTTAAACACCAACCCTCCAGCTTTTCTGACTTCCCTCCACCCAGAGTAGAAAACAGCCCAAGAGAAAGAGGTAGTGAATTACACTGATTCATTTTCAAATGTTAAACCAACCCTGCTTCCTAGAATAAACCCAACTTGTTTCTGCTGGATTATCATTTTTATATATAGCTGATTTCAGCTTACACTTCAAAGTGTTCTCTATACCACAAAGTATCTATGACTTAAAGTATTCACTAACACTCGATCTAAGGCTTTTGCATCTTTGCCTATGAGGGTGACCGGCCTGAAATTTTCTTTCTTTCTAGTGTTCTTGTCAGATTTTCTTATTAGTTATTCTGGACTCCTAAAATGAGCTAGGAAATAGGCCCTTCTTTTTTATTTTCTGGAAAAGTTTATGTAAGATTACTAAGAAGAATCTGCCAGTAAATCCTTCTGGGACTGGATATTTGAGGAATGTGTTTAATTACAAATTCAAGTTCTTTGCTAAAAATAGTACTATTCTGGTTTTCTACGTCTTCTAGAATCTGCTTTTGGCAAGTTGTATTTTTCAAGTAATTTTATCTAAATTGAAAAATATGTGTGGAGTGAAGGTTGGCAAACGATCAAAGATAACTGAATATAATTATTACTGCATGTGTCTGAGTGATCTGTTCATGGGCTCGTGATATTTGGGAGAGTGAAACAATAAAGACCCATGTAACTAATAAATTATTATATATTTAATTTGTGAAATTTATTTTCTTGTCTTCCTTTCAATGGAGTCAGTAGTTATGCTTTTATAATTGAAATTTTTACATAATTTGTGTTTTGTTGTCACTAATGCCAAATGAAGCAGACTTTCTTGAGTCGTAGTTATTCCGTGGACTTTAATTAATTTCAGTTTGGAGAAACTGTTCCACTAAGAAAACAGCAACTAGAATGTCAATAAGAATGTTAAAGAAATTCTTAGAATCAGAAATGAACCACAAATTTGACTTATCATGATGCATGCATCATAATGGGTTATTTGTAATAAATTGTCTTTATGAAATCTTATGAAATATTTTAATTTTAATATATAAATTGCTATCTTTTATATTATGATTTTCACCATCTATAGCCACAGAGTATTTTAGTTTTTCTTCTTCCAAAATTTTAAATTTTGGATTATTATGAAGAATGTTGAAAATAGCAGTTACATTGCTCAATTTAATTAAATCTCTTTAATTAAGAATATATTGTAGCTTGATCTTTAATGGCTAGAATACAATCTCTATAGAAATTGGTTTTGGGATTCTTCGAACGTGAGTCTTTTCCTTTTTTAGTCATATGAACATTTTCTTTTAAAAAATTCTCTTATAGCTGCAAATTTCACCTGCTTTCTTTTCTTCCCAACATTTTCTTGTGAATATCCTCAGAGAGCAACTTTGAAAGACTTTTCAATAGACGCCTATATACCCACTACCTAACCTCTCCCTTTAACATTTTACTATCGTCACTTTATCACATATCCACCCATCTATTCATACCCTTATACATCCACTAATTCATCTTATTTGGATGCATTATAAAGTAAATTACAGATATCAAAATAATTCCCCGTAAATACTTCATCACATCAAATTTCCTTTGATTTTAAGAACATATTTTCTCCCAAAATTTACAGTTTCAATACTTTTGAAAGTGAAATAGATAAAGCTAAATCTGTTAAGACAGCATTATATTAATAGTAAGGAACAGTTCTTGCTAATATGACTGTGAATAGTACAATTTAAAATTAAACTCATTTTACCCAAAGACCGCAATGAGCTTTTTATTTGATGATAGTCTATTGTTTCTCTTAACTCTTCTGGTGCATCTCATGTCTTTTCTAAATTAAATCTAATTTTTAAGTCCTTTGTTGTCATTCCTATCATGTATCCGAAAATGGTCATAAGGTCATATTTTGTATGTTTCATAGAGATGTTCCTCTTGGATAGATGCAAAAAATCTCATAATCATTGAGTGCTTCTGAAGAATGTCATCAACACCCACACAGTTAAGACCATGTTTCCTTGGTAACAAATTCACACTAGACACCTTGTATTGGCACAAGAATCCTTTTGGATTTTGAGCACACATGGAACATTTACCAAAATAATTCATAATATGAGCCACAATATTCTATCCAGATTATGTTTTCTGAAAATAATGTAATGAAAACAGATATCAGCAATAATAAGATGGCTAACATAATGCTGCATGACTAAAAACTAAATTTAAAAAATTACTAGATAATCTAGGTTAAAGAGGAAGTTATAGGAGTTATAAAATATTCAAAATCTGTACAATAAGTTTAGAGAGAAATTGATCATTATGAACACATATATCCGAAATGAAGAAAAACTGAAAATAAATGATCTAAGGATTCAGCTCAAAAAACTAGAAAAGAGTAACAGTTACATCCAAAGAAACCTCAATGAAGAAATATAAAAGCAGAAATCTGTAAAATCAAGAAAAAACCATAGCTGCTTCTTTGAAAAGCTAATAAATTAGAGTCCTGGCAAAAATGATCAAGAAGAAAAGAGAGAAGATGCAGGCAAACCAAATTCAAAATGACTGGGGGAGATAACCTTAGATATAACAAAGTTTTTTTTAAATTATGAAAGAATATTGTAGACAAGTATAATCTGATAAAATCAATATATTTCTGAAAAAATGCAAGAGAAGAAATAGAAACCTCAAGTAGGTTAATAACCGTTAAATTAATTGAAATTGTAAAAAAAAAAAGAAACCTTTAACCTTAAATAGATAAACAAAATTCAACAAGTACCAGATCTTGGTTTTACAAATAAAGTCTATCAAACATTCAAGGAATTGATAGTTCCCAAATAAACCTAAGAGATGTTGCTCCAGAAGAAAGAAAATTAATTTCACAAAGTTAGTTTCGTTTTTTTTCTCTTTTTTGAGGAAGATTAGCCCTGAGCTAACTACTGCCAATCCTCCTCTTTTTGCTGAGGAAGACTGACCCTGAGCTCACATCCATGCCCATCTTCCTCTACTTTATATGTGAGACACCTACCACAGCGGTGCCATGTCCATACCTGGGATCCGAACCAGGGAACCCTGGGCCACTGAGAAGTGAAATGTGTGAACTTAACGGCTGCGCCACTGGGCAGGCCCCACAAAGTTAGTTTCTTGATGCTACCATCCAATAAGGAGCACAAAATAAAAGAAAATTGTAAGCTAACTTCATTTACGAACCTAGATGCAGTAATTATAAATAAAGCATTATAACTTAGTACAAATTGCACATACTCACTGCACCCCGGGCAGACTGAATGAGAAAAATATACACCAGACATACCTTACTCTGAGGAAAAATAGAAAATATAACAAACTTCCAGAAAGAAAGAATTATTTATTTATAAAGTAAAAAGAATCAGAACTGCAATAGAGATTTTCTTGCATAGCACTGGATGCTGGACAATGGTAGAATAATATCTACAGACTAGAAAGAGTTAAGCACTGCAGTTAAAGGATTCTGTATTCCAAATATCTCATTTATTGGTCAGGCTGAAGGAAAAATATTTGCAAATATTCAAGGACTCAAGGAATATATGACCTGTGTAAACCTATTAGGAAAATACTTTTTAAAGAACTCTAATCAAAGAACAAATTTTAAAAAAGAGAAGAGAGAAGTGAAAAGGAGAAGAAAAGCAATGAGCAATCCAACTTGAAATAAATGACTAGATAGATAATCTAATAGTTAAAGATAAACTTTCTAAGAATATGCAATATAAATTCAACATAAGAATACTTAAAACAGAGAACCACTGCAAGAGGAGAGGGGTTGGTAAGTTTACCGGAACATATATCTCTGTAAAACCTAGATGCTGGGGAGGATAAAGAGGGAAGTAAAAAAAGAAGACAAGTATCTTATCTGAGGATGAGTGAGGAGTTGAGGAGAGAGAAGAGAGGGACAGTGCAGGTGTTGTCAAGCTCATGAACACCAGGGAAGATAAAATAACCACTAACAGGAGGACAAGGGGGCAATAAAGGAAACCTGAACATATGAACAAAAATAGGAGGAAAAGGAAGTGATCAGCTAGGAGAAATAGTATTTAAATTTAATATGTAAGGAACGGAAATTATTACAATAAACATAAAAAGACTAAATTTTCCTAATACAAACCAGATATTTCCAAATTGTATTAAAACAATAAAAGCCAGCTAGATGCTGAAAATTAGAAATCACTTAAAATAAAGTAACAAAGAGGAATTTAAAATGAAAGGATAAGCAAGGAGATATGCCAATACAAAAACAAGAAAGCAGCAGCGGCACTGTTCCTGTGAAGTTCTTCAACAACTTTCTAAGAACTGTTCTCAAGTCCCTCTGTGCTAATTCCACAAGTACGTCATCCTGGAGTCAATATTTATCCACTTTTTTCTTGGCTATGGGTTACATTTTTTGTTTCTTCGTATGTCTAGTAAATTTTTATTGTATACTGAATATTGTGATACATGTAGAGATTCTGGAGTTAGTTACGTTCCTCTGAGAAGTGTCAAGTTTTGTTCTAGCAGGTCTCCAAGCTATCGCTCCTGTGGTGTCCAGCAGCCCAAATCTCTCAGCTCTTTCTGCTTCCTGCTGCTTTGTTTGCTAGGCCTCTTGAAGTCTCCCGTGCACAAGCATGGTTCAATAGTTAGAAGAGTTTATTATTTAGGAAGAGTTTATATGCACATTTATGGGCTCACTCCCTCCACAGAAGTTTCCTCCTAATTTTACAGTTATCTTGTCAGACCTGAACTCTGACTTCTACTCCTTAAACTTATATAAGACTTTCTGTCCTTGCAGTGCAAACTAGGGAGTGCCTTCAGGAGAAAGACCCAGACCTTTAAATCTGACCGTGGCAGGCAGAGAGTTCTAAGATGGTCCCCAAGATTCTCATCCTCAGTGCCCATGCCTTGGATAATCTCCTCCCCCGAGTGTGGGGGAGAGTTGTGAATATGATGGGATCTCACTCTCAAGACTAGGTTAGTTATATGGGAAAGACAAGGGGATTTTTTCAGATGTAATTAAGATTCCTATTCAGTTGACGGTGAATTAATCAAAGGGGAGATTTCCCCAGGTGGGTCTGACCTAATCAGGTGACCCTGCAAAAGAAGTCAGAGAGATAGGAAGCAGCAGGTGCTCTCCTATTGGCCTTGAAGAAACAACCTCCATGTTGTATGGAGGGCCATGTGGCAGGGCACAGTGGGCAGCCTCTAGGACCTGAGCACTTCAGTTGTACAGCTGCAAGCAACTGACTTCTGCTAACCACCCCAGCACTGGAAGAGGACCGGGGGTCTTAGACAAGATTGCAGCCCTGGCTGTCACCCTGATTGTAGCCTGGAGAGACCCTGAACAGAGGATCCAGCTAACACAACCTCACATGACTCAACTACAGAAACTATGCAATGATACATTTGTATCGCTCTCAGCCACTAGATTTGGGTGATTTATTATGCAGCAATGGAAAGCTAACACATTTACCCAGTTCAGTTCTCATCATTCAAGGGTCAACTTTTCTTTAGTTTCTGCCTGCTTTTGGTAGCTCTCCAGTGGTTTTTAATTGTGACTTCCCCCCCCCCAGCATTTTGTGTAGATTCTGTAAGTGTTATCTGTAGGAGTGTTCATGTGGCCAAACTTCTAATCGTTACTAGAAGACAAACTTCTCTAAATTTCGATGAGTTCATATTTACCTGGGCTATCTAAAATGAGCCTCTGTTTCTATTTAAAAAAAGTCCTTACTGAAAAGAAGGTAACACTAGGCATTTTGTCTTTAGTCTTACCGACCTTGAGAGTATAAGAGCATTGGAGCTCCAACAGGCAGCCCTCAGAAGGGAGCAGGGGCACAGTCGGGGAGAACCTGCCCCACGTCCTATTCTGCCTGAATGCTGAGCCTGAGAGTTTGGTTTTGCTTCAGGAGAATGAACAGTTAACTCTGGCGAGAGTCGCAATCTGCTCAGCTGAGACTTCCCTCCTTACTGCATTTCTCCGACTTCCCACAAATCCTCCCTTGAGAACCATTTCCGTAGGGACACAAATCAGAGAGTCCTATGAAATGGCAGCGGCTTCTTGAGAGGCACTTAGGAAATTTGGTTTCCCAACAACTTCTTAGGAATAAACAAGGCAAATGTAATTTTTATTTGTGATATTCTATTGTTCCGTATGAAAGGAATCAGAGTTCGCCAATGTTTTAACTGGCTCAAAGAACAAACAAGCCCTGTCCACAGAACTCGGCCCTAAGGGGTTTGCAGACCACATGGGCACCGTGGGGGAGCTAGTGGCACAATGTGCAGCATGGGGAGAGGGTCCACGAGCAGCAGAGACTCCTGGCCACGTCACGTCTGGCTCCATGAGACGATCTGTGTGCGGGAATACCGCTCACTAGCATCTGCGAGGAAGCTTCTCCCCCGGTCTCTCCCAATCGTGCAGAACTTAGTGAGTTTTCAAAGGGAAAATGACTTCCATTTCGGCGTGTGGAGCATTTGTTTATAGCTGGGCTTGCAGAAAAGAATCTGGAATTATTTATCGGTAATTTGCACATTACTAAATAACAGATGGTCTGCAAAAGAATATCTCTTTTGCAACTTAAAAAATGGTTAGATTTCAAATGCCTAATGTGGACGGAGTCTTATGTTTCATAAAAAGTCCTTCAAGGGACACCAAACTGCCAAGGCCAGGCAAATACCTTGAAGATCATGAAGATCTGTTTTAAAACCGGGAGATCCTCTCTCCGTGACTAGAGATTCCCTTAGGAATCGCTGTTCGTGCGATTGCCTGCACGAGTCTCCTGGCGACACGGAAGAGCAGTGACACGCTAGCGAGGTCCTCAGGCTGAGTCTCTCCAAAACAACTGAGCAACAGTCCTAATAACAGCTGCATTTTAATCCTGTGGATATGCCACACCTAATGCCCTAACACAAAGAGAAGAGAAGCGGGGCAGGGAGGCAGACAACAAAACCAACAAGCAACCCCTGCAGGCTGCCCTGGATCCCTGAGAGCCGCCTGGACTCCCCGTGGGAGAGGCACTGCCCTGAGCGCGTCCAGATGCAGGTGTCATTCCATGTGCGGGTCCGCCTGACTCTCAGTGACGCGTGCCCACTCAGCAGGCCCTCATGTCTGTGTCTACCAGGTGCATTTGCCTGTCCCTTAGGAGAAGCCCAAGCAGGGGATTCCAGGCCTCAGGCCATGATCCCCTTGCCCAGGAGTGGGGCTCTGAGAGGGTTACTGGGAAATGGCAGACAGCAAGTGGAGGAGGTGCCCTCACACTAACGGGCCTGTGACACACAGGAGATGTGCGCCATTACGGGCCTGGGTCCCTGGAGACACCCCTTCATTTCTCCAAGGAGGAGCTGGTTCTCTGCCCCAGCAGCTTTGGGGAGTGGGCCATGCTGTCTTCCTCCTGCCTCCTCTCCAGGCTCTTGGGCTGACGGGGGAGGATTATCTGGAACACTGAGGAAGGGCCCGGCCCATTTTCTGTCCTCAGAGTGAGAGCGACAGAGTAGGAGAAGTTGACCCTTTGAACTAGGAACTCTGTAAGGGCTTAGCAGTTAGCTAGTAGGCTGGCATTGTCCATTTTCAGAAGATAGACAGAGGCAATACTGACTTAAGAGCCTGAAATTATGGAGAGCCAGCAAGAGGCCCGGTGGGGCTCCTTCTTAGGCTGAAGCATTTCAGACATGAAGAGGAAAAGCACTTGAGGGAGTTATAAATGTCCTTTCCGTGCTGTTCAGGACTTCCACTTTCTAGTAGGAATTTGTATGGAAATTAGTCCTATTGAAACTCTTGGAATTTGAGGCCCAATTTGACCTTTGTACCTCCTGTGCCCACAGAGGATTCCAGTTCTTTAATAATAACTTATCAACTTATATTGATAGACTATTCTTAGTCTCTGAAAGACTTTCTTGTCCACTGTTTCTTGGTGTTTATATCATTTCATCTTTTAAACTTTTTTCCAGAACACATTTTAAAAATTATTACCAAATGGAAAAGAGTTGAAAACCATCAGAATATCAATAGGAAGAACGCTAGAAGGTTCAGTGTTCAGATGGCCAGAGATAAGTCCAAAAAGGAAAACTGTATATAGAGAAAGGAAGAAAGAGAGAAATAAAAGAGAAAAGTCCCCAAGATGGGTTCTCCGAGTTTGTTGATTAGAAAGGATGAATTGCCCAGCGGGCCTCAGCCCTGTGAGCTGAACTGAGCTGGGCTCACTTTATTCCCACTTTACAGACAAGGCAAAGAGAGCAGAGAGTGACATACCTGAGGTGACCAAGTTCCTTGGGGACACAGCTGGACTTGAGCCAGGACCTGCAGACCTGGGGAAGCATCCCCAGGCAAAATGACCTGAGAGGGTCAGAAAAAGCAAGTTATCTCACGGGGGATGGTGGTGGTGGGCAGCTGATGGAGGAAGGATTCTTGGAGTCGCGGCCCTGAGAGGCTCACGTCTGGAAACGGGAAGAGAGCTGTCTGCCACCGTGCACTGGTGTTGGGCCCACAGCTTCAGACCACAGGGACTGCAGTGACCCCGCCGAGCCGACTCTGAGTTAGGGGCTGGTTTGTTATCCCCAATCCCGTGCCTTTAATCTAATGGGTGTCCAAGGGAGAAAGAGCAAGACGAGCCGGCCTCACCACGATACAGCTGCCCAGTGGCTCAGGCGCTCAGCTCATCCCCTCCTCGGCTCGCCCCTCACCCAGGCCATGCTCGGGGCTCCTGGCTGGGTTGGTTTCATGGCCAGGTCTCATCTCACACTGCCTCGGCTGCGACGACCGGAGCGCCCCCCACGCCGCCCCCGCTCCAGGCCGGGCGTCCGCCCCCACGCCCACCGGGGCGGCCGGCAGCTGCCCGCAGCTCCTGACCCTGGGGCGCCGGTGGTGGTCCTCTTTCCGCGTGAGGTGGGCTCACGCGGATTTGCCCAAATCGCGGATTATTTTAGCCCTTTCCTTTCTCTGTGTGTGTGTGCAGAAAGGAGGTTAAAGTAGGATTGGTTTATTTTGTCTGTCATTATCAACTCTGGTAAACAAACAAACAAAAGGCTTGACTTGGCATAGGAGGAATTTAAATTATTAGCTCAAATGGAGGTTTGGGGATTATCTGTGGATTTCCTTTATTTGTTCTCTTTCCTCCTTTGCCATGGCTAATCCAAATTTGATGGGAAGCGAGGCATAAACTATTCCAGAAACCTCTCAGAATCCTTTCTGATGTGGGATCCCGGCCCTCTCACGGGTCCATTTTTGTCACTTCTCGCCTTCACGTCCCCAGCCTGTGCCCCTCCAGCTCCGTGCAGTGGGCTGTTGTGTTTCCCGAAGCGAGCTCCCGATGGTTTTGGACCAAAAGTTGTTCTCGCAGGCCCTTGGCTTCAGTTCGAGGCTTCTGAGCGGGATGGAAACGCAGCCCCGATTCCAGCTCTGACAGCCTTGTGTCGGGGTGAGCTCTGGGGTTGAAGCTCGTTCATTCTACAGACCTCTGCTCCTCACCTACACACATCTCTGTTAACACTCATGCCCTGCACGCCCCGAAGAAGGAGTGGCCCCGATGGTCATGTTCTCCTCGGATCTGGGAGGCTGGGACCCGGGCTGTCATCACTGGAAGGGAGGATCCAGCAGGCTTCGTCGAGAGCCCGCACATCCTGCCTGAGAGGGCCTCAAAATCTTTGCAGCTCCGGCTTAAAAACACAGCAACCTCAGAAAATGTTCACGTGGAGGCAAAAGATAAAACCCGCTTTTGCATTTTTCTTCAAGTCTGAAAATCCCAAAGGTTGGTTTGACTTTTCTGAGAGTGATTCTGACAAGACTCTGCTCAGACCTACATCAAATCATTTACAGCAAAGGTTTTCTATTTGAATGAGTCCTTTAAGCTCTGTGTGAATTACTATGACTTACGATATTTGAAATTTTCCTTTAAATTATCAGAAAGGCAAAAGACAAGCTTTAATAGAAAAGAAAAGACATCTTATTAGATATTAGAAAGTTAGATCTATGCCATTCAAGAATAAAAACTACAGGCCAGCACTAACCCCATGGTCTATTTGAGGGCTGATCTCATTGAATTAGTCAAGAAAAGACAGAGATAAAAAGGAATTGTTCCTCTCCTAACTGATGAAAATCGACTGTGGATAGAATAAACTGCAGAGTTGTCCGGTGCAGGCGTGGGGAGCCTGTCCCCCGTGTTAGGAAGGCTCCAGCCTCCGGGCACTGAGCTCCCGGCAAACTTTTCTTCTTCTTATTCCTTTTTCTAAAAATTCTGGGATCTCAAATTCTAAGAATAAAAGTTACCCAACTAATTTTTAAACTAACTTTTCTGGAGCTTAAAAAAGAAAATTAAAGAAAGTTGTGAGACTTTTAATTCAAGTTACAAATTTGTCCTCAAACATTTGTGCCTTAAGCTCCCTGAAGATCGCACTCATGGATTCAGGATAATGCAGCCTGTGCAAGTGTGTCTGCAAACACGTGGGAGGTAAAAACACAGGCCCCTCTCCTCAGTTCATGTCAGAAATAAATAAATGCACTTTAAACCATCTTTGAAGAGATAACTTTTCTTTCTTTTTGGAACAATATAAAGTGAAGTTATTTGAGAAAAAATTTAGGCAGGAGGAAAGATTCTGGTAGCCAGCAAGGAACTCACAGTATCATCCTAACACCTTACTTCCTCCAGCTTACAGAACTCAAGTCTCCACGGTGCTCAAAACACTCATTACTGGTCCTTTCTCTGCTGGCCGTGCATGCTGAGTGCAACACTTGGGCTAATTCCCTCTCATTCTTTAGAGGCCATTTGAGCTGTGCTATAAAGAAGGAACAAGTACAGATTTTAATTTTTCCCCATTAAGACTCCTCAGCGTGGCATGTGAACATTTCGAGATTTTGTTCAGTTTACATGTTACACTGATGGCCAACAGCAGTTGAAGGGGAACTGCTTCACAGGGCCCAACCTCTTGACACAAGACCCCCGGCAAGGACACAGGACACTTTCCGTAACTTGCAGAAACAAATGAAATCACTGCTTATTGTTTCCTGCCTCCCCGCCAAAGACCAGGGCATGGGGCCATTGCAGTGGGAAAGCTGTTGGATCGTTTGAGGGGCTGGGCACTGGACGACACGGTTAAAGAGGAAATCAGGGTCACTGCCATGTCTCTGAGCAGAAAATCAGAACTGACATCAAGATTTCAACAAACATTAGCGGCCATCGAGAACTGAGTCTAGTTCCTAGACGGATTGACCCCAGTTTCACAGACGCTACATTGATTTTAACCACCGTTCAATTTGGCAGAAAATAAAAAGGAAATTAACTCTTAATAACATTAAACTAGGCCATAACTTGGCTAGAAAAAGGAGATGGTTATCAGGAATTTAAAAATATGTATTACAGGGAATTTATTCCCAGGCGAAACTACTGTCGCTAAGTTTTAGTTACCTCTGGATGGCCATTTCAAACAGACAGTTTTTGGTCTTTGCTATTTAACATCTTCTACCGTATTTGACACTCTGGGACATCCCTAAGGGGGCATTCTGGCTTCCCCTGACTCCCATGGGAGGCCCTCTCTTGGAATTCTGCTCCTTCCCTGCTCACAGCTCCCCGGCCCGTGTCATGGTCTTCCCCTCCTGTGTCCACATCATGGAGAGACTGGAATTCCTCCTGGCTCTGTCTGCAGCCTTAATTTCTCACACCGTCCGATCTTGCTGGGTGATTTCATTCAACTCCATGGCGTCTGCTACGCCCTGAAAGCTGCTTACTCTCTCCTGGCCTCGACATGCATTACCCAGTGCTTGTGGTACCTCTTCTTGATGTCTCCAAGGCGCTTCAAACCAGACATGTTGAAAACTGGACACTTCCTCTTCCTCCACAAACCGGCTTCCCATTTGTTTTCCCTCCTGTGGGTAACGTCACTGTGTCCCCTGCTTACCTAATCCAGAAACCTGGGCGTTTTCTCTCTTCTGTGCCCTCTTCATCCAACTATCTGCAAGTCCCATCAACTGTTTTTCCCTCGGTGGCCATCAAACATGCTCCCCCTTCTCCAGCCCCATTATCTTGGTTTAGACAGTCTTCTTTCTTCTGCTGGATTATTTAAGTAGCTTTCTAACTGGTCTTCCTGACTTTGTCATTCCCCTCAAACCATTATCTACTCCACCACCGGAGTAATCTTTCTAAGATGCAAACAAGCCCACATTAACCTGGTGCATTAAGCCTTTCAATAACTCTCCGTGACTTTTAAGATCATTTCTGAGGGTAAGATCACTCACTATCTGGTCCCATCTCACCTGTCAAATCCTGACACCTGGACCCCCATGTGGAGAAGATCCCATCAGGTGCACTCCATGGACCAAAGCTGTTTCGTGGAATCTGCACTGTTTCTGTTTTGTACGCCAGTGCTGAACTGCAGAGGGTGCACAGTATGGGTAAAGTGCATAGGTCAACAGCGTGCCTGCCAGAATCTGAAGAGAAAAGGGGGCCCCAAAGAACAGATAAATACACATTTCATTATTACTTCATTTGTTGAGATAAAATCATATCTTCTTTATGAGTAACCAAACATTCTTGAAAGACACAGAGCAACAATGCATGACCTCTTAAACCTAATGTGTTGATTGCATATTATATAACTCCCTCAATTGCTGTTTTCAGTAGGTTGGGGAGAGTCAGTAATGCTGTGGAAACTGATTGGGAAGAGGCGGAGGCTGAAGTTTTGAAGAACTTGCACATCAGCATTGGAAGCTTTTGGAGAATGGAAGCAATGCAAGCAGCTGAGAGCCTGCAGCAGCAGCGGTGGGACCACAGCGGGGTTGCTGCTGGGCTGGTGGACGGCCATTCCTGCAGCTGGAGAGCTGGCTCAGGGGTCTTATGACTTTGTTCCAAACAGATTCAGTCTGGTAATTGCCTCCCTGACTGGTGAGTGCTGTTGCAATTTGAGCTACTCACCATTTGTGGGTTTAATATACTTTTTGCTTACTGACATGGGCCTTTAAAGTTTTTGAAATGCTTTCACAAATATGATTACAACCTCTCATTCTACAGAGAAGGAAGCCAAGTCTCAGAAATTGAAATGTCTTGTCCAAATTCACAAGGCTGACACATGGACGCACAGGGGGATAGAGACTCACGTTTCTGAATCCTACTTTATAACACATGCAGATGTCCACTTCAACTAAATCACATGGGAGAGAAGAACCTAGAAAATGAACAGTTCGGTGTATGTTCTATGCTTTGTTGATGGGAAGTCAAGAGCTGGGGGGAGGATGACCTCACCTGAGTCGGCTGGCTGTGGCCCTGGTGGCACAGGGTCGGGCAGGGCAGAAATGAGTGGGGGAGACGGGGACTCTTTCCAGTGGACACGGCTTTGGACAAGCCAGGGAGGAGAAGCCAGTGCCTTTGTTCTGAGGAGCAGGCTGTGGACATGTCATCCAGGGTCAGAAAGGGCACCTGGCTTGTCTTATGGGTGAAACTCCAGCTGTGGTACATGACAGCATGTGAAAAATTGCACGGGATCAGCTTCTCTTACAACAGTCAAATTGTCAAGGAATGCCATCAGACCCCAGCAAGCGTCTGCACTCCGTCAGCACGGCGCAGAGGCCTGCGAGGAGGACCGTCTTCTCGGTTTGCTTTCCACTCATGATTTTCAAGAGTCCCTGCTGGTCCTTTTAATCTTGTCACGACTGTTTATTGTTCTGTTTTGTTCTGGTGGGAGAGTCCAAGGCTGACGGTTACTCAGAGGGAGCTGGTGGCAGGCAAGGGCTTCACTGGATGGCCAGCGCAAAGGGATTGTCTTTTCCCAGGACGGTGAGCAGTGCAAGGGGGTGGCTGAGGTGCTGGTTCTGGAGCCGGGCAAATTGATGTTTTAATTTTGTTTACCCTCATGGGAGAAGTCAGTCTGGACAAGTTGCTAAATCTCTAAGCCTCAATTTCTTTATCGAAAGTGAACACAACGATAGTACTGTGTACCACCTCCTATACATTATCTTTCACGGTGTCATTATCTCACTGAAGTCTGTCTTTAGAACACACTCCCACATGCATGCACACGCACGCACGAGCACACAAACATGTAACACGCAGCACTCACACGAATGCACACACACCGGCACACACGCACATGCACACACGCACACACACGCATGCATGCATGCTCAGAATCGATCCAGTTGATTCCAAGCCACCTACAAATACAGTGTCAGTAGTTCCACATGCTGTGTCTGATATTATCATTCCAAGAGTGAGTGGGACATTTTCTTGATGTTTATCTTTTTTTATATAGGAGAGTATTCAATAGCAGCAAGGACAGTAACAGGACCTAAGAAACTTCCAAATTCTACAAAGATTTTTTTGGCCTAGTCAGTTGCAAAATTTTATAGGTTTGAATTGAAGCCCTGCCATTGACATGGGGAGCTGGCAAGCTGGGGCCTGCTGCCTCTTTCTGTATAGCCTGTGAGCTAAGAACTGTTTCTCCCTTTTTAATGGTTGGGGGAAAAATCAAAAGAAAATTGTTTTGTGCCGCATGAAAATTCTGTGAGATTTGTCTTGTAAAATTTCACGTTCACAGCACCTGTTTATTGGTGCGCACTCCTGCATTTTTGTCTTGTCTACGGCTACTCTCCTGCTACAAGAGCAGAGCTGAGGGGTTGTGACAGAGACTGCCATAGGCCTGCAAAGCCTGAAATATTTACTCTCTGCTCCTTAGCAGAACAAGTTTGGCGGCCCCTGACTTACATGGCTAAGTTACCTAGTTTCCTAGGTCCCGGTTTTCTCATCTGTGGAGTGGAGAACATGATTCCCAGCTGACAAGACCACAGGCAGGACTGGAAGAGAGAATAAATGTAACCTGTTACAGTCACTGGCACGTAATAGCCACAAAGTGAATCTTGGTCCCTCCCTCCTTGCTCTCTCTTCCACCCCTCAAACAAGACACAGATGTCACATACCCATATTTGTGGGAGGACATACCAGTCTCTCCTGGCTGCAAAGGCCAGGATGACTGAGGCATGACATCATGTATGTGATCTGCTGTTTTCTGGCAGCCCAGCTGTGGAGGCTCACGTGTTCATTATTGTGAGGGAAGCAAACCTGGTCTCGATAGCTCTCCATCCCAGGCCTTTCTCCTCCAGTGTGTCAGCTATCTATCACCATAGTAATGCCACACAACAAACGACCCCAAGGGTGAGTGGCACATAACAACATACATTTATTTAGCTCATGAGCCCGAGCCATTCAACTGCCCTGAGTGGGTCTGTCATATTTCTGGGACTTGGCTGGGTTTTGGCTGCCCTACGGTGGCTTCGGCTGCGTCAGCTGGTGCTACACAGCTTTGATCTGTGTGTCTTTCAGCCTCTGGCAGGCTAGCGCGGGCACATTCTCATGACGACTGCAAAAATGCAAGAGCAATCAAACCCAATCACCCAAGTGCCTTTCTAGCATTTCATCTGTCCCACTGGCTGAGGCAAGATGCAAGGCCAAGCTCAGAATCCCGGGACGGCAAACACACTCTCCCTCTTGACGGAAGAAGCGTAAAGTCACGTGGGAGAGGGTGGGGAGAGGGGGCGGGGTGAAGAACAGGAAAATTCGCTCCCTGGGCCCACCACACACAGAGGCCTCTTGACCAGAGCTTTTCTGCTCTCTTCCCCCTCCCCCAACCAACACCTATCTTCAAAACAGGTTCTAAGCTCATTCATAAGTAGAAATGGGTTTGAAAGGAGGAACAAAAGTTTAGAAGATTATCTTTGTTGGCAATGTTTAAGTTTCAACTGGGAACAAATTTTGAGTTAAAGGCACGTCACTCTAATGGTGGCATCTCAGGCAGTGAGCGGCAGTAGCTGGCAGGAGAATTGTGGGAGAGCAGAACCTGCCTTCCCATTTCTTTTGGGGGCAAACAACTTAGGTGGTCCCCCACTTGGCCAGCTGGCCGCAGCAGTGGAAATGGAAGCTATTTACTCCGGGAGCTCTGACCGCACGACTATTAACATCCCTTGGAGACCTTGACAGCGCTCCACTCACTGCCGTTAAAATGGCTTGAGCTCCCCTGCCAGCTGGTGGGCCTGGGAGGGACCCTCTTTCCCCACCTAGTCCCACTTCAGCATTCTGCCAAAAAACACATTTGTTCTCCAATTGTCATTGAATTCACTGAACTACAAAACGCTCCAGACATTCAATTCACTGATTCTTTTAAAACGATCTCTTTGTGTGGCTGTATTCTGCTTTGGGAACCAGTGTTCAAGCTAAAATTTGTTTATCTGGAATGTCTCATTTTCTGTATATGTTCTGCATCTATTTGGGTAATATTGCCACTTTTTGCATATTCATGTCCGGTAGCGGAAACAGCAATAATTGGTTTAAGGAATTCCATGCATATGACTGGGAAATCATGCACATATTGCTAAATACTTTTTTTAATAGTGTGGCTGAGAGGTCACCTGGAACTATTCTCGTGTGTTTTCTAGCCCACCCTGAGTATTCAGTCATTTGCTTTTTTGTTCATTAAAATTCAGTGCACTTTTAATGTGCAACCAGCATGGTTGGCATGTTAGTGCTGTTGATCCAGAGAAGAATAAGGTGTGGATTTGTTCTCTAGAAACACGGTCAGCTGAGCACAGCCAATGAAAGAGAAGCTTTTAGATGATTCATTCCTACGTGGCCAACAGTTCCCCACCTTTCTAAGATAAGTGTCCGGAGACATTTATACAAGTGAAACCACAGCCTTGCCTCCTTAAGACTGTGAGGAGGCTGAGAATGTGCTCCATTCCTTCTTCTCTCTTCCTGGGGAAGATGGAGCCTTTTGATTGTCACAGTTCCCACCATAAAGCACGCTCTCTCTGCCCATTCACCCAGTTCCCTTCACCGCTTCTTCAGAGAGGATGAAAATTCCACCCACACAAGTCAGCCAGAGCACAGCCTCAGTCCTGCAAGTGAACGCTCCCTGTGCCAGGTGCTGGGTCCAAGTGCACAAGACATGCTCTTCAGTGTTGCAAAGATCAGAATTGGTGGGGGAGACCCAGTGTCCATAAATAAGCTAAAATGCCCTGCATGCGCGTAAAGTCCCATAAGAACAGAGATGAGGGAGGAATTGATGCTGATGGAGACGTCAAGACTTAGAGAAGTTCCACAAAGCCTTTGGAACCAGCTCTGATTGTTTTCTTTAGTTAAATTCACTCAAACATGCAAGCATTTATGTAAACATCAGTGTTTCTCTCAGTGATTCTGTGGGATTTCTAAAATGTGCATCTATTTAGTCTAGAAGAAATGCTGGTTATAGGATGAAAAAAATTAAACATGCATTCCTCAGGGCTCAGACCTCAACCACAAACTGAACTCCCCAAAAGAGTCATTAAATCACAATGTGTGCTTAAAATAACAGATTCGAAAGAAAAATGTTCCAAGACATTAAACTTCAAAATAATCTGATTGTAATCCCTTCTGCTCTCCGGTCTGGACATCATTTGGGCCCCCCAAAAACATCAAGGGCGAGGTTGGCAGGGGGTCCTGGGAGGGAGCACACGCAGCCATGCTCTGTGGGAGCATAAGCAGCCCGGGCTCAGCATCCCCAGGGGGATGTAACATTCCCAACAGATACTTTGTGTGTGGACATCCGAGTCCAGAATCAGAGTCAAAACCCATAGACAACCTTTTTCCCCTGAAAATTCTGAGAAAGTGGAGCAGCAGATACAAGCCAGTTCTCTTGGGCCGGGGAGTAGGAATCCCCCGTGGAACCGGGAGCAGCGACAAATCGACAAATCGGTGTCTTTCCTCAAGGGCGGGTCAGTCCCTGAATCCTGGAAAAGGATGCGCATACCAAAGTCACCTGGCAGCCTTTTGTGAACCTCTCCCCTCCCCCAGCCCTCTGAAGAGGTGGGGTTTTCCGGCCGGCTCCTCCCTTCCCTGAGACCCTGCACCCAGCGAAACTCCAGCCAGCTGGCATCTATGCTACCTTCGCAGGAGAAGAAGTGATGGTGACTGAAGCACGGAAACCCTCAGTGCACATCGCTACCCAGCTCCTGACTGATTATGACCAGGAGATCAGATACATTTCCATACCCTTGCAGTAAAAATACCATGTTCAAGGGGATTTACAATCTGTCAGAGGAAATTCAAAAACGGTGGGGGCATGAAAGAGATTGCAAGGTGGGGTGGGAGGGGTCCTCATCTCTGTAAGAGGCCAAACCCAAAGGCAGAGCAGGGCACCCGGGATGGTGAAAGAGCCAGAAACTGTATCTTAAAAGGCAAGCTCAAAGAACTAGATGTTTCCTGGAGGCAAAAAACAAGGGGTGGATGACAGAGCTTCCTTCACATGTTTGAAGCACTATTGTTTGGAGAAGGAAAAAGCTTTGTTTTGTTTGGCTCCAGAGGATAGAATTAGAACAGATAGGAAGACATTATAAGGATCCAGACTTTGCATCGATAAGAAAAGAACGTCTGACAGAGTTGTTTAGAAAAGCAATCATCATTCTCTAAGGAGGGAGGGATCCCATCTTTGAACTTGTTCAGGAAGAGCTGGAGAAGCACCTGTCAGGGAGCGCCTCTGATTTGGGGTGGGTGAGCCAGATGACCACCCCGCTCATTGTAAGAGGCGAATTCTACAGAGAGCCCTGGCTGCAGGCTGCTTGCGTGCTAATCCTCGGGGGCTGCGGGGGTGATTCATCAGTTTGTCTGCAGGGCGAGTTCTTTCCGAGTTGGCAAGTGGGATGCTGTAAACATTTTCCTACTCTGTTCCATATTTGTACAAACAAGTGTGTTTTTACTGAAACTAATGTAAATATGTGCTTACTAATGAATGCACTCACCCCAAGCACTAACCAAGCAGTCTTCTTTTGTCAACCCAAGTATCTAAGCCCACTTGTTTTAAGCTTTAACCAATTAAAAAAACTAGAGTCCACATTTGTCTTAATTCTTAACTACAGAAACTAGTGATAACAAATCCAAAGCCGTAGCACCTTCCAGGGAAACGGGGAGGTGGATGTAGTCAGAAAGGTAACGGTGTCTCCTGAGCGCACAGACAAATGGAGCCCAGCATCGAATGGAAAGCTCCCACAGGGCACAACCCACAGCATCAGCACCCACGGCTCACCACTCGTCCCTCTAGGAAGCGCCGGAAAGCTCAAAGGGCAAGGTCATTGTTAATCCAACAGGAACGCCCGTCACCAGGGAGCCAAGGGTGGTTGTAAGCGTCATTTTTACCAAATGTCACCTCAGGCTCCAAAAGAAAATAGTGTGAAAGACCATTTGCCCAATAGTGTAAACACCAGAAACATCCACACGCTAGGACTATTCTACGGGGATTTAAAAATGAGCAGTGAATTTAAAATTTGCACCGCCATAATAATGGAAGAATAGCATGCCCGGGTGTGTGGCCCGGGGTTATGGCATACTCCATAGGTTGCAGTTGATGGGCTGAAGATGCCCTGTGTCTCCGTCCAAGCCCGGTCATGGAGCCTTGGTGAGCAGCACCGTAACAGACCCACAGCGACCCCATCACACCACTTTGGGTGGTGAGAGCGTCACACATTTCATCCAACAGCAAGCATTTCCTACCGAGCTGAAGAGACTGATTCATTCAGACAGATAGAAATCTAAGTGGCAAGTTGTAGTAAGAGCGAGCAGATGGTACTGGCAGAGCTTTTCTAACAAGAAGCTCAATCATTTTCCACACGTTTTGCAACAGATCCTGATGATAAATGGTCTTGCCAAATCCTTCCTTGCTCATCATAAAGATTTTCCAGTAAATAATATTTCCACGCATCTTCTTTCATTGCATGATGTTTTGGGGTCTCATTTCAGAAAATAAGTAAGGGTTGCCAATTATGATTTTCAGACTGGAAATCTATAAATTGACCTTGTTTGCTGACTTGTTGTGAGAGGGAGTGTGCACCCCAGTTTAGACAGAACTCTTGGCCGGAAGGCAGTAAATGTGGCTTCAGGGTTAGGTCCCCCAATTTACTGGGCTGGGGAGCCTAGTCAAATTCCTCATCTGTGAAGTGAGAGCGCATCCAGCCTGTCCACAGCTGCAGAGTTGCGTGAACCAATACTGCGGGTAACTCGAAAGCACACACGAGGCTTTGTGGGGCACAGAAAGAGTGCTGGGCATGGAACCACCGTGACCTGGGCTCAAATCCTGCACCTCACCTCTTACTCACTCCTGATGCTTCTCAATGAGACCTAGGTTTTTCAGTTTGAAAAACGGGGGTAATAACCCCGAACTCTTAGGGTGGTTATGAGCACTAACTACGATAATTAATAATTAATAAATGTTATTTAATAATTAATAAATAAATAAATAAAATAAATAATTTTCAGATGCTTCTAGAAGGGTGACTTGAAAATGGAAGGTGCTGAACTCCAACAACACATTAACTAACGTTGATTAAGCACTTAATATATTCCGGGCTCTGTGCTAAGAGCTTTGCATCCATCCTGGCATCTAGTCTTCGTGACAACTTTGTAACTCACTAGACGTCACACTGTTATTTCCCTTTTTAAGGAAACACACCAGAAATTCTTCATTCAACTGAGGACAGCTGCTTGAGGAGCTAGTCGGCATCTTCTAACAGCTTACCTCTTTCTTTTTTGGGAAATATCAGAGCTAGTATATTAATCACAAAAGAAAATCTATCTTATTACTTTATGCTTATTTCTCATTTTTTTGCCCAAAATGTTATTACCTGGATTACTCACCTACCTTTATCACTAGAGTCAGCTCAAAGTGATTTTACCTTATGCGGCAATTCTAGAAGCCATTAAGAAAGTCTTGCCCTCATTTTAGGCATTTGACAGAACCTGCTTTAGGGTCTAAAAATTTCTCCACAAAGGAAGTTTTGAGCGATGGAAGCATGGCTGGAATAAGCATAGGTCTTCTAGAGGTGATTTTGGTTCCAAAAATCTGATTTGTTCTCTTGAAACAACACGTGACATTCCTCAGCATTGGGGACTCCTATTTTCTCTGCACTACGCTGTCAGTGGAAGAAATAAGCATGCAGAGGCCTGAAGACTGACCATGAGGCTCAGATTCAGAGGGAGCCTCGGCGGGACCTGAGAGGAGGTGACTTGGCGAGAACTGGAGATACAAGAGCCTGGGACATTACATGGGGGTTGTTTTCGCCATGGTTCATCTCTTAGGGATTAAAGAGTGTGTCTGAATGTTTGAACACTTAGCAATGAGCTAATTATGATTTGCTTTGGAAAAGCTTTTTGGTTGAAACCTGTTTTCCAGCTAGAGATTTGAGTCTCAGGGAGGTTAAGTGACTACTCTAGGTCACACAGCTTCCAAATTGCAGACCCAGAGTAAGCCCGTTCCAAGGCCTAAGGAGGAGCCCTGGCAAGCTGTTATTCATCAATTTGTATCCTTCTCCTTTAGAAGGTCCCCAAATTTGGAGTGGAATCTGAGCAGATTGTCTGTTTTCTTTTCTTCTCCTACCCAGAGCTGAGTACTTCCAGCCCCCAGGATATGTGCAAATCCATCTCATGCTGGAGAGCTACGACGCATCTTTGCCGCCCCAGCTATGCTCCTCTTCCCGTGCGGGTTTTTTGTTTACAAAGATTTTTGATAGTGTTTCCTCATTTGATCCTCCTGCCAACTCTGAAAAGTAGATTTAACAGACACTAGGATCACGGAAGAACATTAGGAGAGGCCAAGTGCTTGAGTGTCTAACAGCCAGGTTTGGAATTATTCAGACAACTGTGGGGTCCTTGCTTGATCTCCCTCCTATCTCTGAGAGTTACTAATTTTGTTAAAAAACAAATAGAAGTGCCAATGGTATGTAGCACAGTGTCTCTGTAGATTCATTGAGATATGGCTCAGACAGGCAAAGAAAATTTTCTAGGCCACCCAGATGTTGAATGGCAGCTCCTCTGAGTAATAGCCCATGCCCTTTCCACAGCATGCTGCTCTCTCTTCTGTCACGTCCACTTCTTTTAAGGTCAAGGTAGTGAAGATACAGGAGGAGTAAGAAACTTGCTCAGATCACAAGACAGCGTGGATCATGATTACCCTAATGCACAGCACAAGGGTGGCATTGAGTGGTGGCGTCAGGTACAGCTCTTGGGTCAGACTCTCTGGACTCAAATCACAGCTCACCTTTTATTACAAGAAGCATGACCTCAGATGAGTTACCTCTTCCACCTCAGCTTCCTCATATGGGGACAATAAAAATGTTCACCCCAGGGGCAGGCCTGGTGGTGCAGCGGTTAAGTTCACACGTCCTGTTTTGGCGGCCCGGGGTTCGCCGGTTCAGATCCCAGGTGCGGACATGGCACAGCTTGGCAAGCCGTGCTGTGGTAGGCATCCCACATATAAAGTAGAGGAAGAGGGGCACGGATCTTAGCTCAGGGCCAGTCTTCCTCAGCAAAAAGAGAAGGCTCGGCAGCAGATGTTAGCTCAGGGCTAATCTTCCTCAAAAAAAAAAAAGAAAAAGCTCACCCTAGAGGATTGTTGAGTTACTGCTCCTAGAGGTTTATAACAGTATTTGGCATGAAACGGCACCCAGTAAATGTTAACTATTAATAATCAAAGTTCCACCTATGCCAGATGGCTGCTGTCAGCTGGCTCCACAGGGTGGCTTTTGCCACCTGGAGAGTGGCGAGCACCCGAGGCAGCCTAATCTGAATCTGCCACCAGGCACCCCCTTTTTTTTCATGGCAGCCACTTCAGGATCTTCCAGAATCCTTGAGGGAGGGGAAGTAGAAACTATAGTTACAGAAAGGGAGGGAGGAAGTGAGTAGTCCTAATTCACCGTATTTCAAGCAATGTTTGTCACAAATGTGGCCAACACGCTCTCATATTGGCTGTGCTCATTACTGGGGGAGGCCATGGTGAGGAGGACTCAGCGGCCGTCAGCCTCAACCTTCCCCCCTTGCGTGACCCAGCCCGGCCTGGGGACCCTGTCTCTGCTGGCGTCAGGGAGTCCCTGCCATTACAGACGTGCTCCAGTCCACCGAGGCCCTGTGCCCAGGTCGCAACCAGGCCTCAGCCTCTGGTGGTGAAGAAGTCAGGCTCTCAGTGACCCAGGTTGCCTGGAGCCACATTCCTCACCTTACCCAGGCCACCTCCTGGCCCCAAACCTACGGTCTTGTGAAGTGGACAAAATTACAGCCAAATGAAGCAAAGGCCACTAGATTGGGCATGTTTGCCCAAGCTGTCTCATTGCATCATCTATACTCCTGCTTTAGGCATCCGGCCTTCGTGGACATTGTCCCACCTAGCTGGACCCCCTCTTCCAGCTATCTGCCTTCCGTAAACACACATGTAAATAGAGATTAAATGAACCAGCCTTAATTTAAGTGAATATGTTAATACTGCTCACTTTCTATAGCCTATTTTAGTATAGGTAATTTAATATTGCTAATTTTAATATTTAAGAAGGTAATTGTGCCTTTTTCTCTTATTCTTTTTTTTTTTACTTTAAATGCACAGAACATTTAACAGACTGTTAAACAACCGTAAACAGATTGCTAATCACAGCCCTGTAAAGCATTCCTGCATATTTTTATAAATGTGGATGGTAATCCAAGTTCTTCAGGTAAACCTTCCTGGTCTTGTTGAAAGTTTTTCTCTGCTCTGACTACTTGAGGAAACCGACAGCATGTCGGCATAGCCCTCATTGCTCTTAGGGACACTGTCTTAGTCCATTCAAGTTGCTGCAACAAGCTACCACAGACCGGGGGGCTTAAGCCTCAGACACTTATTTCTCACAGTCCGCCTTCGAGTCCAAGCTCAAGGTGGCAGCAGATCCGGTGTCTGGTGAGAGCACTCTTCCTGGTTCTCAGACGGCCATCTTCTTGTGTGCTCACATGGCAGAGAGAGCAAGGGAGAGAGGGAGGCACGAGCTCCCTCGTGTCTCTTCTTATAAGGACACCAATCCCAGCATGAGGGCTCCCCACTTATGATCTAATTACCTCCCAAAGGCCCCAGATCCTAATAGCATCCCACTGGGGGTGAGGATTTGAACGTAGAAATTTTGAGGGACACAAACATGCAGTCCATAACAGATACCAAATTCTGCAAAATACGCCTTTCCACAGAGCCAGGTCTAAATAAGTGTGTCCAGGTGTTCTGCTAGGTGCTGGAGAGAAGCAGGAGGAGGCCACCTCCGGCCCTTCAGGCACTGGCAGTGGGCTGTATTCCCCCACTGCTTTCAGGGACCTGAAATCTCCAGAATGACAATTGCTTATTATTAGAGAGCATATCAAAAGAGCAAAGATACATAGAGGAGAGAACATTTTTATTCTGAAAAGTTTCCCAAACTCTGAGAGTCTGACAAATACAATCTAACACATTAGAAAAGGTTAAATATGTGCAAAAATCACTTAGAAACAGGAACACATTTAAATGGTTTTTAAAATGTGTGTGAGTGAGTTGGGGTGGGAGGGGAGTAGGAAAGGGAAAGAAGGATGGAAGCCAACCGGAGCCCAGGAGGAGCTGACAACGGAAGGATGAGAGAGCTGGGGAGAAAGCCACCACCGCACAGAGTCAGGACACCCAACACCCATTGGATGGTGTCACCATTTTCCCCAGAACCACTCACTTCAGAAGACAAGGCTGATGGTGACATCCCCAGACCCCCTTCCCTGGTGCACATCTCATGTTCTTGGACGCTCTTTTCCAGTAATTACATTGCTTCAGACTTATTCCCTCTTTCTTCTCCAGGGAATCCTCCATTCATAATCACCACTTTGTTGAAGTATCCAAATAATTAGCCTCCATTTATCCATGTTGTCTGAGTACAATAATCTGAAACTGATTTCGCAATCATCTCATCCCCAGCAACCATTCTATTCCTGAGCTATTCCTCAGGGCTCAGAATCATTGTCCTTTTTAATGGCATGACTAGAAATTCCAGCCAGTAGGTTTCAACCAAGAAGCTCGTCCAAGGCAAATCATAATTAGCTCATTGCTAAATGTTCAAACATTCAGACACAGTCTTTAATCCCTGACAGATGAACCATGGCAAAAACAACCCCCATGTAATGTCCCAGGCTCTTGTATCTCCAGTTCTCGCCAAGTCACCTCCTCTCAGGTCCGGCTGAGGCTCCCTCTGAATCTGAGCCTCATGGTCAGTCTTCAGGCCTCTGCACACTTATTTCTTTCTTCCAACACTCACAGCATGAGGTCATATACGCGTTATCTACTCTCTCTCCCTCATATTTAAAAAAATATTTAGGGGCCGGCTCCGTGGCCGAGTGGTTAAGTTCGCGGGCTCCGCTGCGGCGGCCCAGGGTTCGGATCCTGGGCGGGGACATGGCACTGCTCGTCAGGCCACGTTGAGGCGGCGTCCCACAACCCACAACTGGAAGGACCTGCAACTAAGATATACAACTGTGTACGGGGTGGGGGGGGGGGGGGGGGGGGGGAAAAAAAAAAAAAAAAAAAAAAAGATTGGCAACAGTTGTTAGCCCAGGTGCCAATCCTTAAAAAAAAAAAATATTTAAAGTAAGATTTACTTAACATTTGTTGAGCACCTATCGTCTGTAAAGCACCCTGGGAGGTATTTTAACATGAGATTTTTATACTCCCACAGCTCCATGGATATTTGGCTTTTTCCCACTTTTTTACTTATGTTTCTCATTTAAGAGCAAAGTGATGTCTCATTATCATTTTAATTCATGTTTTCCTAACCATTAGTGATTTTAAATATCTCTTCATACATTTGTCAGCCTTTTGGTCTATTCTTTCATGAATCACTTGTTTACATACATCTTTTGCCTATTTTTCTATTGGGTCCAATCTTTTACTTATTTTTGATAGATTGCTAGTTATTGTAAATATTAGCCTCTTTTTATTTTATTGATTGTAAGTATCTTCTCTCATCTTGTCACACCTGATACCCTTGTCCATGGTGTCCTTTACTGAACATAGATTGGTAATTTTAATATAATAACAATCATCATTGTTTCTGCCTCATGATTTTTTGCTTTTAAGGTTATGTTTGATAAGCCCTTCCCCATGCAAATATCAATAAAGTATTCTTCCACTTTCTTTGATTATTTTATAGTTTATACCCACATTTTTCAGGTCTTTTACCCATCTGTGTACACCTTTGTAAATGATGTTGTGTAATAATCCAGTTTTATTTTCTCCAAAATGAAGCCATCCAGTGATGTGCTGGAGTCAGCTTGTACCAGGTGGCAAGAGACAATTGTGAAATATTGAGGAGTTTTGCAAGTTGGTTGTTAAATTGTTGATAGTTTGAAATAGGCTGTGGTGGGAGTATTTATACCATGGAAATCAGCAAATCCTTTTCTGGTGAGAGAGAACTGGCTTAGCAGTCCACCACTGAAGTGATCTGTTTAATCACTCTTTCTCCATTGATCTGTACTGCTACTTTACCATATATTAAGTTCCCAAATATCTGAGGATCTGTGTCTGAGCCCCCTATGCCATTTCATTGGTGTCTTTGTCTGTTCTTGACCAGTGCTACACTGATTTTATGTCTGTGTCTTTGAAGCATATCTTAATAGTTTAGAGAGCAAGATCGCACTCTGTCCTCCTCTATTTCAAAGAGTTGACTTACCTGTTCATAGACCATTACATATTAGAATATTACGCCATGTACATTTAGAGTGAGTTTACCCATTGCCTTAAAAATATATATCTGTTCCGAAATTATAGAAATGTGTTGGGAGAATTAATATTCCCAAAAAATTAGTCATACTGTCTAAGAGCATGATTAAATTTCCATTTTATTTTATAAAGTTCAATTAAATTTTAACATTTTTCTGAGCAATTTTTAACCATGATTTGTTAATTCCTGATGCTTTACAAATATTGTGAGAATTGTGAATGGCATCTTATTTTTTTAAATATATTTTTCTAGTTGATTATGTATTAGTTTGAAAAACACTATTGATTTTTGAAAATTGACCTTGCTGAACTCTCTTATTATTTCTGCTAAGTTTACTGAATTTATGTGATCGTAGCATCTGAAAATAATGACAGGTTTCTCTCTTCCATTTCCATCGTCATACTGCTTTTCTTTTTCTTTCTTCCTTGATAATCATGGCCAGCACCTATAGTATCAGGTTAAGCTCTGCAATAATAACAAGCAGTCAACATAACTTGACCCAAAACACCAAGATATTAGAAATATCAGAGAGATGCTAGGTATGTTAAATATTTGTATAAATATGTGATTAATAAATATTTACATAAAGATGTTACATGTATTAAAGAACCTAGTGCAACAGGTAGACAACATACATGAACAGATGAGGAATTTGGGCAGAGAGATATATATTATAAAAAGAGTCAAATGGAAATGCTAGTAATAAAAACATGGTATCAGAGATGATGAACTCTTTCAATGTCTTATAAGCAAACTGGACACATAAGAATTAAAAAATCAATGAAAACAAATTGATAAATAGAAATTAAACAAAGTGAAACACAAAGAAGAAAGAGAAAAAACAATAGAGCAAAACATGTAAGAGTTGTAGGGCAGTACCAAATATATATAATTGGAGTGGACAGAGAGAGAGAGAATGGGTAGAAGAAACGTTCGAAGAGACAACAGCTGACAATTTTTTTTAGTTAATGAGAATCAATAAACTACAGATTCAATAAGCTCAGGGAAACTGAAGCAGGATAAATAAAAAGAAAAACATACCTAGGTATGTTTGATAGGTATGATAATCAAACTGAAGAAAACCAAAGACAAAGGAGAACATTTTGAGGGCAGCCAGAGAATAAAGAAAACTTACACAGAGGAGAAAAGATAAAGATTACAGCCAACTTCTCATCAGAAATTAATCAAGCCTAAAGAAATTTAAGAGACATCTTTAAAGTATTGAAAGAAAAATCAACCAACCCAGCATTCTATATACAGCGAAAATATACTACAGAAATGAAAGCAGAGCAAAGACGTTTTAGACAAACAAAAGCTGGAAGAATTCATTGCCAACGAATATTGAAGGAAGTTTTTCAGGAAGAAAGAGTAGACTAGCAGATGGAAATTTGGTACACAAAGAAAAGAAGGATGATGAAAATAATGAAAATGATGTCAATATAATATATAATTATATATATTTGACATATATATATAGATATATAGAGAGAGACATATTTCTTCCTTTTAACATATTTAAAAGATAATTGAATATCTAAAGCAAAAATATTAACAATGTGTGACATATGTAGAAATAAACTGAATGAGAACAATAGCATTACACACACACACACACACACACACAAATGCATATGTAAGATCCAGAATCTTATAAGATCATACCCAGAATGTCCAGGATATAACTGAAAATCATTCATATACACAGTGAACCAGGAAAATCTCAACTTGAATGAGAAAAGACAGTTGCAGAGGCCAACACTGATGTGACACAGATGTTGAAATTATCTAACAAGGATTTTACAGCAGCCATCATAAAAATGCTTCAACAGGCAATTATGAACATGTTTAAAACAAATAAAAACTACACAGTCTCAGCAAAGAAATAGAATACAAAGAACTAAGAAACAAAAGGAAATTTTAGAACTTAAATATATAATAACAGAAATTAAAAACTCTATGGGTGACTTCAACAGAATAATAGAGAGAACAAAAAAAGAAATCACTGAACTTGAAGCTAGAACAATACCAATTACCCAATTCTAACAATGGAGAAAAAACTTTTGTTTTGAGAAAACAAAATGAACAGAGGCTCAGGGATTTGTGCTACTGTAACAAAAAATCCAATACTTGTGTCATGAAGTCTCAGAAGAAGAGAAGAAAGAGTGGAGCTGAAAAGACATTCAAAGAAGTAATGGCTAAAATTTCCCAAGTTTGGCAAAATACATAAGCCTAAAGATTCAAAAAGCTAAGTGAACTCCAAAGAGGAAAAACCCAAGAAACTCACGTCAAGACACAACACACAACAAAATCAAACTTCTAAAAACTAAAAACAAGGAAAATATCCTGAAGCAGTAGAGAGAAATAACACCTCATCTATAAGGGAAACAATTTGAATGACAACAGATTTCTTGTTAGAAACCATGGAAGCCAGAAGGAAGTATCATAAGATTTTTCAAGGGCTAAAAGAAAAGAATTGTCAACCCAGAATGCTACACCCAGCAAAAATGTCCTTCAGGAATGCAGGGTAAACCAACACATTCTCAGATGAAAGAAAATTAAGAGAATTTGCCACTAGTAGACCTCTCCTAAAAGAATGGCTTCTGGAAGTTCTTGAAACTAAAAGGAAATGATAAAAGAAAGAAACTTGGGAACATCGCAAAGGATAAAGAATATAGAAAAAGCAAAATTATGGGTAAATAGTCTTTCTTTCTCCTCTGAGTATTCTAAATTATGTTTGATTTTGAAGCAGAAATTATAACATTTTCTGACATGGTTCTCAATGTATCTAGAGGAAATATTTAAGTCAATGCTATTCTTAATGGAAGAGAGCAAAATAACCTAAAGAGAGTAAGTTTCTAAACTTCACTCACATTAGTAAAATGTCAACATCAATAGATTGTGATAAGTTATACATGTATTATATTATACTTAGCAGAACCACTAAAAATCTATACAAAGAGATATACTAAAAGACTATAGAGAAATCAAAATTGAATTCCAAAAACGTTCAAGTAACACACAGGTAGATAGGAAAAAGAGAAAAGAGAATCAAAAAACAAAGGAAACAAAGAGAAAACAAAAAATAAAATGGCAGACATAAATCTTAACATCATAATTTCATTAAATGTAAATGGTTTAAGTATACAACTAAAAGACAGAGATTGGCAGAGTGGATTAAAAAAAAAAATACAAGAAACATGTCCCAACTATGTGTTCTCTCCAAATATAACAATATAGGCAGGTTGAAAATAAAAGTACAGAAAAGATATGCCATGTAAGCTTTAACCAAGATAAAGCAGAGTTCATATAAGTCACATAAAGCATACTTCAGAGAAAAGAAAATTACAAGGTACAGAGAAGATTATAAAAAAGTCAATCCACCAAGAAGACACAGCAAGCCTAAGTGCTCATGAACCAAACAACAGAGCCACGAAATATGTAAAGCAAAAACTGATAGAACTGAAAGGAGAAATGGTCAAATCCATACTTATATTTGGAAGCTTCAACAGCTCTCTCTCAACACCTGTTACAACAACTAGACAGAAAATCAGAGAGGATATAGACCACCTCAACAATACCACTAATCAACAGGTTATAATCAACATTTACAGAACACTTCATGCAACAACAGCAGAACACATACTCTTTTCAAGTGCTCACAAAACATTTACCTAGCTAGACCAAATCCTGGGCCATAAAACAAACCTCAATAACTATTGGAGAGCCGAAATCTTACAGAGTGTGTTCTCCGACCACAATGAGATCAAATTAGAAATCAATAACAGAAAAAATGATAGGAAAATCTTAAAACACTTGGAAACTAAACAACAAACTTCTAAATAATCCATGGGTCAAAGAGGAAGTCTCAAGGAAACTTTTTTCCTTCCTTTTTTTCCTTAAATTTCTAGTGTACATTATTATATTTCAGCTTCTGCATAGACTGCATTGTGTTCACCACCAAAAGTCTAGTTTCCATCTATCACCATACATATATGCCCCTTTACTCCCTTTCACCCTTCCCTTGACCTTGTCTACTCTGGTAACCACAGATTTGTCCTTTAAGGAAATATTTTTAAAAAATACATTGAACTGAATGAAAATGAAAATATAACATACCAAAATGTGTGGGACACAGCTTAAGCAGTGCTGAGAGGATAATTTTTAGCACTTAATGTTTACATTAGAAAACAACAATTCACTGATATTTCTTGGATAATTTTCCAAAAATGAGCACCAGTTGGTACTTCAAGCTTGTGCATTTCTCATTCTTTCAAGTCCCACGTATCCAAGAGATATTATTCTATCAAATGATCCTGCTCAATCATTTCTTAGGAAGTTTTTTCTCTTAGGGTTTATCATAGCTGAACAAGCAATAGGTTGGTTTTACCAGAATGTTCTGGATCATGAGTAAACAAAGATGGAAAGATTGACTATGATTTCATTACTTCTTGGTGATTTGTTTAGCTATTTAATGAGTTATAAGCTCAGAGTATCATATCTACTCCTGAGCCCTGCCAGTGATAACAATGTGAAAGGGATTAACCCAAGAACTCATCGCAGTAACAGGATGAGCATGCATTGAGAGTGAGACATCTTTATCATAATGTCTCTACCCCCTGTCTGAGGATAGAGAATATCCTCTGTCAAGGATATTCACAATCTCATAGGCCAGGGATTCTTGTGTAGTTGTGTATTTGCTTTTATTTACCATCTCAACTTAGAAGGAAGGTACGAGAAGTCTTATTTGAGATGGTGGTCACAACATCTTCTTAGTCCAGCTGAGAGGGGAATCATCTCTGACTTTTGGGCCAATTTGCAAATTGGTTCAGAACTTGGTGTTTACCAAGAGCCTATTATTTTTCAGGAATGCTGTCTAAAATACAGCTGTCTCTCAACAAAGACAGCTGTCATGACATGACATCAACGTCATTAACCATTACATTATGGTTAATGTTGTTATTAAAGATGACCAGCATGCGGAAATACCTGCTAGACAAATAGCTAGAATAACTGGATGAGGAAAGTAAGGTAGGGAGGGAGAAACTTGTCTGAGCTCACACATGAGTTAGGGTCTCAGGATGGGGAAGATAAAAACGTGTCTAGAACAGTTGCTTCAAGATGAAAATATGTGCAGAGATGCACTTTTAACAAACTTAAAGCTTTAAATACATGTAAAGAATAAAAGTTAGAATGTCTCAAAAAAAGTACAGTAAATGGAAAACATATACCCAGTTTCAGAAATAACTACAAATATATCCAGTAACCACGTTAACTGTAAATTAATTTAACTCACATCTTGAAAGATAGAGGTTGAATTTTAAAGTTCAGCTACATGCTGATTATGTGAGTGGAAATAAATGGATTTTGAAAATATAGTTAGTTTAAAAAATGAAGTTGTTTTGTAGGATGATACCATTTATATATAATTCTAAAACACAGAGAACAGTACTATAAACTGTTTACAAATATATGTGTAATTAAAAGGTGAAAAATATAAACTAGAGGGAGACCCACCAGATTTATGACTGCGGGTCTCTCAAGACGAGGTGAGCAAGCTTGTACTCGGGCGTCAAAGTCAGATGCAACTTTAACATAATCTTCTACATGTTTCATTTCGATAAAAACCAGAACAAAAAATGATTAAATGTTAACTTTTTTGTCTTTTATATATATTTTATTATTTTATATATAAATAAATATGTTTTGTATATGTTTGGGTGTTTGTCTATATGTCTGCTTTAAAAGCTAAATAGAGAAGGAAGAAGACATTTAGAATAAAAACAGCTGGAGTAGAGGGTGGTGAGCCCAGTAACAGTGAGTGTAGGGAGGATGTTCTTTTAGATTTTCACCCAAAAATGGACATCAATTTTCCCTTTCATTGCTCTGGACAATAACAAAACTGTGTACAGTGTACAAGAGAATACTGTGCTCACAAGGAATAAAACGTACACAAGAAAAGTCGGGGTCTTGTTGAAAATTTCATCACAAGGCGTAGCACACTACAAGGAGGGTATGTGATTCAGACGGAAGGTACTCGCCACTGTGGAACCTCGGGAAACCAAACAACCATTCTGAGATTGTTTATCATCTGAAAAACAGTACTATCGACAGTTTGTAAGGTTGGATGAGGACCACATGACATACTTGGAGAGTCTTCCGCGTTCCATAAGCTCACTTACGCGTAGGTTACTTTGACTGTGATTACTGAGAGTTAAGTGCACAGTGACGGAATAGCCAAGTCTTTGATTTTTTTTCATCTGATAATCTGAGATTACGGCCTGGAAGAAAGTTATAAAGTGTAGGAAGGCTGATGTTTGCTTGGTTGATACAGAGTACTAAAATTAACGAGGGAATAGTTTTTAATTCAATTGTTGGGCAAGCCACTAGTAGTTCTGGGTTCTTAAAAAAAATGCAGTTGGAAAACTATATGTAAATGAGAACTCATTGAAAACTCTTCTCACATCTGAGCCAACTTTTCCTGGTTGAATGATTTTGTAGAATCACATTAAAGCCTATTCATTATTTTGATATTGAAGGCCAATTTCTCACAGACTCATCCACCCAGGGAGTCCTCACCATCAGCTATGAAAGCCGTGAGGACCTCGAGCTCTGAGCATCCCTGGGAGTCGATGTAATTGTCTCTCGCAAAGCACGAGTGTGGACATCTGTCTCCTTAGAGCAAGGAGGATAATGAAGAACGCCAAGCAAAGATGCAACCCTGGGATGGGGGGCAACTGAACGGCTGGCTTCTGCTCTGTGCTTCTTCAGACATACAGACGCACACACTCACACACCCACACACACACTCTCACACACACACAAAATCACTCAGACACACACATCAGAATGTTCAAGGGTAAAGCAGAATTATCCAGATTGTCTTGTGTGTTTCTGCTTGCACATTTGTTCTCATAATTTGGTTCAATAAAATCAACTTCTATGATCCTAGGCTCTCAATAAATGAAACTTGTTCATTTTCACTAGCTGATTTAAATGTCACATAGCTTGTATTTTACATGAAAAAGTCAAGCTCATAAAATATTTTCACATGTAATCCTCTGAAACAAGGAGCGGAAGTTTCTTTCCTCTCTGTCAGAGGCACAGTGAGTGAATTTGTGGGGGTCAGAAAAGATGAGAGAACCTCCTCCGGTGCCGCAGGCCCTGCTCGTAGTAAGAAGTCAACACACATTTCTCAGCCCAGGCCACTGGTGCTAACAAGGAGCACGTGACACAGAAATCACTCAAAGCAGGAGTCAATCAAAAAACAATTTATATTTGGGGGCTGGCCCCGTGGCCGAGTGGTTGGGTTCGCGCGCTCCGCTGTAGGCAGCCCAGTGTTTCGTCGGTTCGAATCCTGGGCGCGGACATGGCACTGCTCATCGGACCACGCTGGGGCGGCGTCCCACATGCCACAGCTGGAAGAGCCCACAACGAAGAATACACAACAATGTACCGGGGGGCTTTGGGGAGAAAAAGGAAAAAATAAAATCTTTAAAAAAAAAAAAAAACAAAAAACAATTTATATTTAAGCTTGAAATATATTAAAGGTCACCCCCTCCATTTCTTAGTGGCATGCACTGCATATCTATAGAAATAGGAAATATCATTGAGTTTTGGACTTCATCTACATAAGAATGAGCAGGAAATGAAAATCTTGAGATGTGGAAACCTCTAACTTTTCTGGGCTTCAGTTGGCCTAATTTCTCTTTCTCCTCTTTCCTTTTTCTACTACCTAGTGCATCAGTCTTAGGAAGAAATGTGCACTAGAGTCAGCCTCTCTGCCCTCTCCTCGCTCCCAGGTTGGGGGTGACAGCAGTTTTCATTCCCCTTGTCTCGAGTCTCCATCCAGAGGACACGATCTATCAGAGCAGGTTGGGGAGTGGAACGGGGCCCCGGGAGGACTGCTGAAAGGTCAGAAATTGGACCTCACCCTGCGGACTCCTATAAACCATGAGCCGTCCGTGACTCTCCAGGATCATCTGCGGCTAATGCCATTTTTAGTGACTGACTGTTAACATGTTCTCTTGTTAATATGAACGTATATTTTATGTCCGGGACACAGTGGTGCACATGGCACTAACAGTGGGGCAAAGGAGATACTGATTTTCTACTCAGCAACTTACTGTTGTTGTCCTCAACCAGCCCAACAAGGTCCAAAGCCCTTGCCCTGGCATTCAAGGCCCTGCACAATCTAACTGTCCTCATAACACTAGCTGTCTAGTCCCCTCTGCTTCCTCCTGGCACCTGTGGGCCTGTCATACAGACGTGATCCATTTCCAAACAAGCCATGGACCAGCAAAGTCCTGTGTTTTTGCTCGCCATTGCTTCAGCTGAGAATGCCATTCCCTCCCTTCTGTCGATGGGTCTCCTGCTCACTCATGACCCACACTGCTAAGTACTCTCGTCCTGGTAATGACACGAGGGAGGCATACTCCAATGTCAAACTCGGAAACATTTAGGCTGTGACCCCAAAACACCCTCTTTCTCCTTAGCAGTACTTTATCCATCATCCATTAATGAGGGAAATGATGCAAACAAGGAAATAAAAATGCATCTTGAACATAAAAAGAAATGCTCAATCTCGCTGATAGCAGGGAAAATGCCAAATAAAACCCCACAAAGATACAATTTCTAATCTAGCAGTGTGACAAAAATTTTAAAAAGTTTGATAAAGCAGCAACGTTAAGGCTGTCGGGGAAACAGTACTTTCATACAGAATTACAGATTTGTGAATACATAAAATGAGTGGGGATGACTATTTGGAAATATCTAGTAAATTATAAATGCATCTATCCTTTGACCCAGAAATTCTACCTCCAGGAGTGTATCCTACATATATATTATTACACATGGGAAATAATATACATACAAAGTTATCTAATACATCACTCTAACCTCAGAAGAACGCAAACAGCCCAAATGTTCATTAGTAGCCGGTGGTGTATTCACTACTCACAGTAAATATACTACGGTGGGTACATACGCCCTACTATGACTCAACTGAAAAGAATATGGAAGCTCTATTTGTACGGACAGGGAAAAATCTACAAGATACAAGATAACAAAATACAAGTTACATTAGGTGCAGACCATATAGGGAACATTTTAAAAGGGGGAATATACATTTGCCTTTGCTTATGCAGGTGTGAAGAAAATCTCTGAGAGGCTACACAAGAAGGCAGTAATTATGGCTCCTTGCTGCTTTGCTCTAATCGGTAAGGGAAAAAACTGGGTAGATGGGGAATGCACTGGGAAGAAGATTTTGACCACAATTTTTTTATATTTTCTAATTTGTAAAATATATTAATGTATTATCTAGTCAAAAATTAAACAAATACATTTTCAAATATTACAGTGGATTTGCCATTTTGGGGGCTAACTCCAAATATTGGAAACAGCTGCCTGAGGTGCTGTCCTGAGAATCGGAGCCTTCGTCTGAGCTCATGGGAAAAGTCGTCAGGACAGGTCCTCTGGGTCCACTGATGGGGGAGGGGAGCGATGGGAGGGGAAGGAAGGGTGGAGTGGGAAGAGGAGGGGAGGGCGAGACATAGCATTTGCTTTCGTGATAGTCTTCTTTTAGGCTGAAACAGCCCTTGTAATAATAAGTTAGATAAAGTTATTATCATATGTTTTTCCTTTTATTTGAACAAACATGACCCATTTCTTAGGACACAATGGTATTACTTAATCATAGGATTCTGTGGTTTGAGAAACAAGTACCCATCAATCCATTTAACTCACAATTTTAAGGACAAGACCAGTAGAAACGAAGGAAGAATGCTGGACTTGAATTCCAGCACAACCCTGGGGAGCCACTGGCATGGTGGAAGTCACTCAAACCATCTGAGCTTCTAGTTCCTTTTATGAAAAGTGGAGCCAGGTATTATCTGTCTTGCTCTTCTTCCCGGGATGTTGTCAGAATTCACCGCAGAGCGGCATGTGACAGTTGGCTGGGAGAATGTTGTGATCCTTGTGTCACCTCCCAAACCAGCAGTCCTGTGCCTGCCTCACCTCCCTCAGGACTCTCTCAGAGCCCCACGGTGCCCGGGCAGACGAGGCGGCAATAGAGGGTGCTGTTCCTAGTTTCCTGCTCTTCCTGCTGTCAACTTCCAGCTGGTCTTCCAGGCAACAGGAGAACAATGGGCTGATGACTTGGGGAACATGCCTACAGCACTTCCCAGGGCCAGGAGCTCAGAGCCCAGAGTCTGTTCCCTGAAGGCATTTCTGTAGACTTCATGTAGATTCACCCACCTGTTCCTCTGGGTTTCAGGGGCGGCACTTAGACGGCCCTGGTCTTTTCAGCAGACAACTACTCATCAAGCAGGAGCAGCCACTCCACAGGCCTTAGAACCAGACTTCTAAACACCCACCCCAGGTACGCAAGTGTCTTCCGGACTTGGCGCTGCTTCTCTAACACCATGGAGATGGTCTCGAGACTGCAAGGTTGACAAAGCATGAGGGAGGTGCACGCTTGTATCCTGGGCACTAAAGGACACATACTCAGAGCGAGGGTTCCCTCCGAAGGAGTTCAAGGCTCTCTGAACCTCTCTGCATTGAGCGCCCTTGGTGAGATTTAACATCCTCCTGACTTTCAAAGCTGCCCCCTTATCCGTACAAGCAAAAGGGAATAGAAATGACTACAACCTGCCAACGAGTTAGCAGGAATTTACACTTGGCTTTGGAAACACAGCTCAAAGATACATTGTATATATTATATTCTTCCTAGTTGTACTTTGATATGCTGGTCTCCCCAGCAGTTAAGTGCCGTAAGTTGAAAAAACAAAACTGGCCAGAAGTGAATTGGTGAATAAAATGAATCCCTCTCATTGTTCAAGGGAATTGATGTGTCTAGAGACAGCGGAGGTCCCGGGCCCCACCTGGAGCACCCACATCCTTCCTGCCTCTAAGATGGACTCAACCCCCCTCCTCTGGCATCACAGGCCTTGGGGACCTGGGAGGGCAGCACCCCACTCCTCTCAGTGAGCTCTAACCCTGCACAGGATCCTGAGGGAACGTTATTATGTAGACTGAATTCTGAAAAGGCTGGCGAAATGCCAGGAGCTTAACAGTGATATTTCCGTCCTGAAAAGGTTTTACCATCATGAGAAAAAGCAATGTTCCTTCATTCTAGCATTACGCCCCCTTTGGTGGTGGGGTCACTGGGGGCACAATTTTGATTTGCAGATTAAAAGGTCCTGATGCTTTTGTGACTGGCTGGGTAATCCTTTGCCACACAGACCCATTGTCCCACTTGAACTCCCCACAAATGGAGAATAAGCTCCTTCCATGAGCGCCTTAATTTCCGCGAAGGCTGAAACCCTCCCTGGCAACTCAGGTCCGGCTTTGCACCCGTGCAGGGGATTTGCACGGCCGGTCCCCACCCCCACCCTGTGCCCCACACACAAAAAGTCTTCTATTTTTTTCAGGGATTACATAGAGGGCAGAGAAAAGAGCAGCTGAAGCACGTGACACAGGGGGTGGTGTGACTAGCTGGGCCAAAGCCGGCACTTTGAGTCTGGGGCTAATTTACTGCCTGGGTTTCCTTTCCTGAGCCTGAGGCCCTGAAGGAGCTGGTTGCACTGAGCCATCCCAATCATAGAAGCGCTATGCATCCTTGAAGTGCTGAGTGCCTTCACCCAGGGACCTCGAGAGCACTTTGACTTATTAGAAATAAAATAAAATAAAATAAAATAAAATAAAATAAAATAAAATAAAA
>NC_060275.1:58745284-58783025 GCF_021613505.1 Equus quagga | reverse complement strand
AATAAAATAAAATAAAATAAAATAAAATAAAATAAAATAAAATAAAAGGGATACTCAGAGAAATCCTTATCCCTAAAGCCCATTGCCTCAAACCAAAGGTTTAACTAAAGCGTTTTAAGAGAATCATCTTATTCTAGCCTTGAGAGCAGCTTCCACACAAACGCTTTGGCTCTCAAGCCAAACGTGGGGCCAGCCTGACTCACCCCGGGAGGAGCTAGCCTGGTCCTCCGTGCAGGGGGTGGGAAGGCCCAGTCCCAAATCTCTCTGCCCCCTTTTGGTGCCTGGCAGTCCACTGCCCTCTCTCCCTGCCTCCTCGCTGAGCATAGGAGTCCCGACAGGATGAGAAGCCCAGTCTGGTCTTCCTGCCAATTGGTGTGATTGGAGCCAAGTCCTCCCTCTGTCCCCGGAGGTTCAGAGCAACCTGAGAGAATGGGACACTAAGAGGATTAAGTATCCAGTGAGGCGAGATGCACAGAAAAGGCTGCAGGGGTCAAAGAGGGAAGTAGCCAGGGGACTCCCACGCTTTGCAGGCTGGACGTTCTGGTTACTTTATCTCATCTCCAATTTTAGCGGCATCTTAGGAAAATCACAGTGCCAAGTTTTAAGCTAGTTCTGAAATTGTACACGGTTACCAGTGTCTCCTTCTCCCTTGGCTCACAGATGTGATAACCAGGAAAAATGGTTTAAGAACGTGTCAGGGTTCAAAAGTAGCTTAAAATATAATTTTATTTGTAGGCACCATCTATTTTCAAATTGGCATTTTTATGACTTGAAACAAAGTTAAACTACGTCATATTGCAAAATAAGAATCAGTTAAACAAACACTGCTTATTCCTGGGATTTGTGATCATTCCACACCATACTCTAGCTCAGAAATGAATTTTAATTATAAGATGATTGATCATTTATTGAAGAAAAATGAATTTGGAAGCTAAAGACTGAATTTGCACTGTGATATTAATAGCCATGTAGTTATCATCGAATGTGCTATCTCATTCTGTTCTCGTCTGAAAACACTCACTCACATCTGTCAGTTCTATGACTATCATTTTGATCCAAATGAAACTTTCAGCAGTGGGATAGGAACAGTGCCTGGTACTACTTTTTAACTGAGAGGTTTGAATACACCTCGACAACATGGTGGTGGAACTTCACAGACACTCCCCATCATGCTCCTCATTTCAACTTCATCCCGTGGTTTGAATGTGGATTCTGGAAACCAGAGCAGGGACTCAGGCCCTGGTCTATGGGGCTCCCAGGCTCCCAGCCTCGTGCTCCTGACAGCTGCCTGCATCTGGAAAACATTAAATAGCCTCATCCTTTATGTGGATCCATTATGTTCCATCAGATTCATTATCAATTATCAACTGATGGTGAAGAATGTTTGAAATCAAAATGAAGAGGAAATAATTAAGGATGAAGAAAGGGATCTGAAATGAGAGCTGAGTTCTCCTGGTGATGGTGACAGGGAGACAAGCGCTGTGTGGTCCCTAAAAGGCATTGGCTTTTGCCATACTTTTTAAATCAGTGGAGGATAAGAAATTTAGCTCCGCTGTATGTGACAAAAAGTTAAGGCCAAGGTCGAAGTTGATGTATATCTTAAATGGCACTCAAAAGGTTTATGCCATAGCCACAAAGCCAGGTTTTCAGCAATGGTTACTTACAAAGGGGAAACTTAAATGAGGACAGCCTATCTGAGCATGGAACCCCAAACTAGCACAGGCACTCGAGAAAACTCTTTCCCACAGACACTGCCCATGGTCCCCAACTCCCTGATAAATCACTGATCTTAGGGCCAAGGCCCCGTTGTTCACAGAGAGGATCTGGCCTCGGATCTACCCACCACCTGGCACAGGTACCAACTTTCCACACTTTCTGACAACTCAAGCCTTAGAAATCGGTGTTCAGAATGCGTAGTCCTACACTGGCAGAGAGACTGGTTTCTGTGCGCGGAGGACCACCCCTGCCCCAACATCACCCTGCAGAAATAGGAGGTGTATCCATCAGAACGTGCTAGCACCAATATTTCAGACCCTCTGCCTGTAGACAGACAGGTGTGCACACCATCACATGTGGGAACCAGCACGTTCCCCCTCTCGGCTGTTCAGAAGGGCAGGACGAGTGCTTCTACCTTTCATGCCAAGGAATGCAAATTCCCCAAGAGAAAGAGAGAGAGAGCTGAGCTCATTACCAAGAGGTCTTTCTTCTCCAGCCAGCTTCAGAGAACCATCTGTTGACGTGGCCAGGAAACGCGGGCTGGGAGCTCGACAACAGAGCCGAGAGGGGCTGGCCGTCTGGCACCTGTGTAAATGTCTGTCGCAGCAAGAGTGACCCCATAATCACCTCGACCTTGTTCAAGCAGAAGTTCCCCATCAACCTGAGCGTGTTTTAACAGCATGTCTGCTCCCCGCCCCTGGGAGGAAGCCAGCTGAATCTCCCCGCTCAGGGCAGCTCCACAGCCCCACCATGGAAGTTTCACCTCCTCCAGTGCCGGAAGCATCCCCCGGGGTGGGAGGAACTCCCCACTCAGGCCTGACATCAAGGACTTTACTTGGAAATACCCCAGCTGGGTGCTTTCTTCTGACTCGTCAGCATTTTCGGCCAGGATGCTTGTGAGCCTGGGATCCATTGTTTGTAAAGTAAACTCAGAATCCAAGTTTAAACATTCAGAGGAAAGGAGTTCTCCAAGCACCTCTGAACTCCAGCAGTTCTTAAATCCTCCCATCTCAACATTCCCGCCTGTCCTGTGTCCCCTTTCCTGCTTCCTCAGTCACAAGTGTGACGTGATGTGTCGTTTTCAACATTTGCGAGGAATTGTGCACTGGACTGATGCAAGAAAACACTTTTGTTAAGTCAATCGATTAACACATGTATATAAGTGCTCACAAAAAACACCAGTGTGACGTCTCGAGAATTAGCTTTAGTGAAACCCAAAGTCTAAACTCTGTTTTATGGAACAGGATAACATAACCTAAGCGGAACAAAGGTGCATTCTACCACGCAGGTTGACCTTTATAGTTTAAGGGTCCATAATGCTACCTAAATCAGTTCGTACACGAAGTAATGAATTCAAAATTCAAAATATCACCTCGACAGGTACACACTAACAATATCACTAACAATAAAGGAAATGCAAATTTAAGCAAGTTGGAGGTATGATTGTCGTCATTATAAACCTAACAAAAATAATCTAAGAATAAAACCTGGTACCATTAAGATTGTGAGGAAACCGTTCAGTTTTCTGTGGCAATGCGAATTGACGCACATTTCTGGTGCTATTTATAGTAAGAGTAAGTTCACTGCTCAGACTTAGACCTCATCATTCCGAATAACCACTCCCCGCTTTGAAATAATCTAAGAAAAAATTAAATGACTTGTGCAAAAATAGAGGAAACTTAAAACCAAGTTCAGTACCTTCCAAACCTTTGCATAAGCACCTGCTTTGGAGCTGGCAAAATAACAAGAGGGTGGAGGTTCAGCGTGAGGACGCGGTCATATGGCGGTGTGTCTGGATGAAATAATGAACTGAATTAGGGGAGCTGTCTCTTTGCAGAAGGAGCTGTGCCCACCCCAACCAGGCCCCTCCCACTGTTGGAAATAACGCCCAGCCTGCCGCGTGCAGGTGGGAAGGACTCCCCGCCTGGGAGGAGAGTCCAGGCAGCGCAGGCAGAGGCTCAGAGCATGGACTTGTGAACCAGCACGCCTGGCTTTGAACTCGAGCTGCACCTGCAGGCTGTGTGACTGTGGGCAATGACTTCCCTTCTTTGTGCCTCAGTCCTTCTCATCTGTAAGAGAGCAAGAATAATAGTGCCTACCTCCTAAAGTCTTGTGAGGATTCAATGAGTTAATATTTGTGAAGCTCCTAAAAAATGTCCGAACTTATATTAAGTACTTATGTAAAAATGGTTATATAATAAAGAAGCAACATTACAGTACACAAGCTGAACCTTTTCCAGTTCTCCCCTAGCTGGCCAGGAATTGTGGGCAGCCTCTTGGAGCTGGGAGCCATCTCCCACCAACAGCTAGCTACAAAACAGACACCTCGGTTCAGCAACTGCAAGGAACTAGATGCCGCCATGGATCTGAATGAGCTTGGAAGACAACAAATGAGAAGGTGATGTGGCTGACGCCCTGATTGCAGCCTTGAGAGACCCTGAACAGAGGGTCCCACTGCTGGTCTACAGAAATGTGAGACAATCAATGGGTTTTGTCTTCAGCTGCTAAGCTTGTGGTGATTTGTTATGCAGCAGTAGCTAACGCACACAAGGGGAGAAGAAGTCTCAGCCTCCAAAACAGAGATGACCTCTGAGTTCCCTCCAGGGGTGTTAATGTTTTTTCCTTCCAGGGTGAAAGCAGACAGCTGTATGACTAAAGATGCTCCATGACGAGCTGTGCACCCAACTATTTTCTTTCCTGGAAGGACAATTTACCAGCACGAAGGTGCAGATACCCTGGATGATTTGAGTTCCCCAACAATAGGGAGATTTTGCAAATGACACATTGATTCTTATTTCTTTTTTTTTTTTTTTTTTGAGGAAGATTAGCTCTGAGCTAACTACTGCCAGTCCTCCTCTTTTTGCTGAGGAAGCCTGGCCCTGAGCTAACATCCATGCCCATCTTCCTCTACTTTATATGTGGGACGCCTACCACAGCATGGCATGCCAAGCATTGTCATGTCCATACCCAGGATCCGAACAGGCGAACCCCAGGCCACTGAGAAGGGGAATGTGTGAACTTAACCGCTGCACCACCGGGCCGGCCCACGATTCCTATTTCTTATTCCCACGGAATATGAGAAAAAGAGAAAACAAGAAAAGCCCGCAAAGCTAATCAATAACGATGGAACCACCTTGTAACTCACGTCTATAAGGCAAAGGTTTCTAGACAAACATTTGTTTAAGAGGAACATATGTAAATTTTAGCTACCTACTATGTTAATTTTGCCTCTTTAATTAATGTTGGCTCATTTGCTCCTCAGGGTAATGTTTTGAAGATGAGAAAAGTGACTTGCCCGCAGCCACACAGTCAGCGGCAGAGCCGTGGGCTGTGGGTGGGCAGGGCAGGGCTGGCTCTCTCTGCAGCCTTTCCCTTGCTGGACGGGACAGGAGAGAGACTATCACTTATTGCTCACTAAGTGTTGAGGGCTTTAGATGCGTGTTTTCTCATTAATCCTAAAACCTTAGGAGGTAGAGATCTCTACTACGAACACACACACACACACTCCCACTCCCACTCCTTCCGTCCTTTCTCTGCCTTACGGTTCTCTTATACTTATCACAATGTAGGACAGTGTGTATTTTGCCTAGTTCCTTACTCTTTTTTCCCTACTACTAAGGAAACTGCAGGGGTTTTTTTCCCCTTTTTTCCCTGCTCTTGGGTTTCCCATCCCTAGAACATGGCATGTAATTGGTCCTCAATAAGAAACTGTTGAACAAATATCTATTTTACAGATGAGAGCCAAACTCAGAGTATTTGTCTAACTTGCCCAAGGTCACAGAGCTGGTTACTCACAGACCTGGGATTTGAACTCTGGGCGTCCTGACCTTGAACCCCGTACTCTTTCCTTTCACTGTGCTAATCATCAGAAAATATTCATGTATACTAAACAGAACCGTTTCTCTAGTGTTTCCACTTAGTATCCCAGTTACTAATTAGAGTGATAAAAAAATCAGTCTCATCTTCTTTCTCCTTAACAGTCCTCAACGTTTGCCAATAGTTACTGTCCCCTCATACACATCCAGGTCCTCGTCCAAAGCAGCTTTCTCTGTCTCCCCGGATGCATTTTATTTTTTTAATTTTTTAATTTTTTTTTAAAGATTTTATTTTTTTTCCCTTTTTCTCCCCTAAGCCCCCTGGTATGTAGTTGGTTTCTCCTAAAAGCATGATGCTCTAACAAGCATCATGGCCTCGCGTCAGTACTGCACAGAAGTGGAATAAGAGCAGCCAAACGGAGGCTCCAGTTGTCTGCACAGGGGTCCACTGCTGTCCCTCCATGACTACTCCCGCCCCATCTGTGCCCCAGTGGTGGTTGCCCGACTCTTCTCTATCTTGCCTATTGATGTGGCAGATCCAAAATCGCAAGCTGTGTACACATGCCCTCCGCAAAGACAGTGCTACGTGGGCAGAAAGAAGAAAAGCTGCTGGCAGCCTGGCAATCCCATCTCCAGGGCGGAAAGCCTGCCAGCCTCCTCCAACCCCACTGGAGCTGAAATCAAGACCGAGCAGGCCTGCGCCAGCGTCCCGCCCTCTCCAGGCTTAGACCTGGTGATGGCACGTTCCTCACATAATTTCCCATCCCTGTTCCTGCAAGGCATCTCTGTGTGGGAAGGGCACCCTGGCCTAATGATCTTGGCTAAATCCAGGATCTCCCGTTCGTGTGGGTGCCCCTCTGCCCCTGGGCTAATGTAAAAGGTGGCAGTTGAAACGGAGTAAACATGAGCATGAGAAGGAAACCCCACACCGCATTTCTCTTCCTGATTTATGAAAAAGGCTAACTCTTTCCTTCGCCTTTATCTCAGGACGGCATTGTTAGATTTTGCTGGTGACGGGATTCTCACCTGAATCCTTTGCAAAAGTTAAAAGAGCAGGGTGGCCTAGACACAGCCTGTGAACGCTCATGGTGCTCCTGAGTTCAGAACTTCCTATTGCCACCATGGTGGGGGGCATCATGCCCATATGGCTGGGGTGCTCTGCTCTCCTTCACCAAAGCCAGAATTGCTTAGCTCCCCCTTGCTCACCAACCGCGACTCTGGCTGGAGCAGAGCTGTATGATAGGGGGCATGTTATGCCCAAGAACTTCTCTTTTGATGCTAGTATTTATCGTTTAGTCTCTCTTGTCTTAGAGATCCACATGACTTTAGTAAGGTCTGGTCCTTAGAGATCTTTCATCTGGAATTCTCCAGGACATTCTGTACACTATGATGCCTCATGAAATTGTGGCTTGGCAGACATTAAAATACCCATTTTTCAAATAGGGGAAGTAGATTCTTTGATGTTAACAGCATTCAGAAGTATTCAGAAGCATCTTGGAAATGACACCAAAGCAATTATTTGAAGTGCAAATGGCTGTTTGGATCTCGGGAGGCACCTGTGCAGGCTCCTGCAGCGGCTGTGCGGCCTGGCCGGCAGCCGGGCACAGCGGATCTTTGCCGCAGGCCTGCTGTGTGCTTGCAGGGCTGCGGCCATGCGCTCCAGCCCAGGTTCCTGTGTGAAATCTTGTCTGCCCCTTTTCTAAGCTGCTGCCTCACTCAACATCCTCAAGTTTCCCCCAAAGGTATTCTTCCAATAGGACCAGACAGTTTGAGGTGTCCTAAAGCAGCAGCCTTTGGTTCTCTCTTCCAAAATGGACCACCACGGAACTGAGGAGACGAATCCAGATGAGGATTGCCGGAGACAAGCATAACTTCCACCGCTCTGCCAAGAAGAGAGCATTTGGCTTCTGAGCGCCTGGAATGGAGAGCAATTGTCTCCCGTGCTGTGGCAAGCACCTCGTCCATTGCTGCGTGAGTGGCAACGTGTGGTCAGGCTGGTCTCCCTGCTTCACGTTGGCTTCTCCAAAATCCTTTCTCCAGGCAGCAGCCAGAGGCAGGCTCTCAGCACTTGCATGTTTCCTCACGCCCCTTCCTCGCTTTGCCCTGCACCGGCTCCATGCCCTTTTCAGAAGACCAGTCCAGCTCTCTGCTCTGATTCACAGCACCCTAGAGGATGGGACCCTGCACATCTGCACACCCCGGGCTCTTCCCCTTGCCTGGCAGGCCCTCCACGCAAGCCTGCTTTCTTTCCTCTGAGCTTGCACATCCCACCTGGAGCTTTACCACACCATCCCCTTGGCCTACAATGCTCTTCCTCCTGATTTTATTTATTTTTAATTTATTTAATCAGCACCAATAAAACAAGGACTTGTGGCAACAATTTACAAAGAATAACTCATCTTCCCTGACCTTCACGTCATTGCTCAGATCTCAGCTTGTGTGTTAACCCATCAGAGATGGCTTTCTGATCACCCACCCTAAACCAGCCCCGGTCACAACACCCTGCTTATGTTCTCCGCCTCACACTCTCTGCTCCACGCTGCTTTCTTCTTTTGTTCTGATTGTCAATCTCTCTCCCACTGGAATGTAAGCTCCATGAAAGCAAGCCAGGTGGTCCTCTGTGTCCAGAATGGTCCTGGGGGCAGGTGCTCACTCACTCTTTTTTGAAGAATGAATGGATATATAAAACACAGCGAGTATTTCCACAAAAACTTCAGTGCACATCTCAACACAAGCACCATTATTTATTCACAAACTTGTAGGAATGGGATGCTTTCCTGGCCGCACACAGGAACTTACCTTTCAAATTAATTGCATGATATAAATGACCATTTGAACCCTAAAATGGAAAGTATGTTCCAAGGACACAATCATATGGACAATGTTCTCGCCTTCCGGTCTTAACACCACCATTTTATTCCTTACGGTCTCCTACTGGATACCCAATTCCTTTGACACTCAAAAAACAAAAGATGCTTCCATGACAAAAATTCCCTATGTCACTCATCTTTGGGGACCCAAAAGGTATTTTGGTCCTATATGTATTGATAACTAAAAAAAAAGTAATTTTCAGGTCTTAAATTATTATTGAACATATAATCAGAAGTGGAAGGAAATAGGATTCTCTGTCCAGCTCAGAGGTTTCTAAAACCCTTTTTCCTTACCCGCAGTAAGAATTGCATTTTATATCATAACCTGGTACTCATACATGTACATAAGTGAAAGGAATGATTCACAGAGCAATCCATACCCTTACCACATGTAATATTCTCCTATAATTTCTGCTCTGTTCTTTTTTTTTTTTTTTGAGGAAGATTAGCCCTAAGCTAACTACTGCCAGTCTTCCTCTTTTTTGCTGGGGAAGCCTGGCCCTGAGCTAACATCCATGCCCATCTTCCTCTACTTTATACGTGGGATGCCTACCACAGCATGGCGTAACAAGCAGTGCCATGTCCGCACCCGGGATCCGAACCGGTGAACCCTGGTCCACCGGGAAGCACAACGTGCAAACTTAACCGCTGCGCCACCAGGCCAATCCCTCTGCTCTGTTCTATTCTATTCTATTCCATTCTTCCAAAGGTTGGCCTCAACTCGCTAAACTGATTTCACAACCGCTGTTGGTTTACTACCTCCAGTTTGAAAACACTGATTCTAGTCCTACCCCTTTTGCTTGCAAAGAAGAAAGCACAGCCCAGCAGGTTGAGAAGTGCCCAGGGTCTGACAGCAAGTGCAGAACCGGGATAGCGCTCAGCTTCTGCTTTGCAGTTCCTGTCTGAACCATCGCCTCCCCCTCCTGTGTGGCTTGCCCTCTCCTGTGTGGCTCTCTGATCACTGGGGAAGAAAGTCTGTTGGTTCATGTGTTGTCTTTTGCAGCCTTTGAAATTGAAACAGCGCTCAGCAGTTAGCAGTTCCGAGACGACGTCCAGCTGCTGACACCAGACACACGGTGCTATTTCCTCTCCAACGTGACCAGCCTGTCTGCTGACCCAGAAGGCCACCCAGAGTTGCGGACACTCCTGAAAGGCAGACCCTCAGCTGACAGTGCGTATATGTGTGGAGAGCATTGTGTCCCAAGGGCTAATTACACTGCAAAACGGTGCGTTTTCTCACATTTTTCTCAAAGACAATGACCTGCAGATCTAAGATCTTAGGCACAGAGTAAAGGCTTTCATGAGACAATAATCTCAAAAAAGAGTTTCAAAGTTGAAGTTAAATGGCGAGACACGCACTGGAATGAATACACTCATTAATTCTTAGTATGAGGTGAGCCCTAGAACTCGAAAGGGAATGTTTTAGACATTCAGAGAAGGAATCTGGACCAATAACGTATGTCATTTTGCTAGGTTTAAAGGAAGGAACAAGAAATAGCAGGCTTTACCTGGACCTCTTGGTGGGCGGTTTGGGAAAGAGCACACAGGCCCCCAGGGGACAGAGCTTGTCCTGATTTATTCGTTGTTTGTGTTGAGCCGTGTGAGTAAGAGATAGACCTATATCCATAGCAACTTTACACACAGCGTACGAATAGTAAATAAAGAAGTATGGCAGCTGGGAGTCGGAACACTCCTAAAGGAAAAGTCAACCAGGACAGATGGGCAGCAGGACAATCCCAGCCAACAAATCGAACGTGACTCAGACGAGGATGGTGGTCAGCTCACGGGGTCATTCAGAGCTGCCTTTGCACCTTTATCCTTGGCTGTGTGCTCCCCTAGGGCCCCAGATGATGAGCTGTCATGCTCAGGGCCCCAAAGCCTGCTGGCCCTGACTCCCAGTTGTTCAGCCCACGAGCTACGTCACTCACTGTCGGAGCCTTCCTCCCACACAGCAGGACCTGGGGCACTGCACCTGAGTCGAGGTGGGTGGAGACTGCATGCCAGGACTGGGTGTGGCAGCCAAGTAGGCTTGCCCCCAGGCCCTGAGGCTTAGAGACAAGGGAACCAGCAAAGAGAAAACACGTTATGTAGACTCTTTCCAAGTGGAGTCGGACTAAAGAAGACAGGCACAAGGGGAATCCAGATGTGGGGCAATAGAACAGAATAGTGCTGAGCGCTAAAGCTTGGAGGAATTCCATGAGCCATGAGAATACATAAAAGACCAGCCTTTTGAAGCATAGGATAGGATAGGGTAGAGTAGGATAGGGTAGCATGGGGTCGGGGAGAGGAGGGTGAGATAGGAGAGGGTAGGGTAGGATAGGGTAAGATAGGGTAGGATAGGTATGGTAGATAGGGTAGGGTAGGATAGGGTAGGATGGGTAGGGTAGGATAGGTAGGGTAGGGTAGGATGGGTAGGGTAGGGTAGGATAGGTAGGCTAGGGTTGATAGGGTGGGTAGGGTAGGGTAGGATAGAGTATGGTAGGATAGGTAGGATAGATAGGGTAGGTAGGGTAGGGTAGGTATGATAGATAGGGTAGGGTAGGATAGGGTAGGATGGGTAGGGTAAATAGGGTAGGATAGGTAGGGTAGTTAGGGTAAGATAAGGTAGGGTAGGATAGGTAGGGTAGGGTAGGATAAGGTAGGGTAGGATAGGTAGGGTAGGGTATGGTAGGATAGGTAAGCTAGGGTTGATAGGGTAGGTAGGGTAGGGTAGGATAGGGTAGGATAGGGTAGGGTAGGTAGGGTAAGGTAGGTAGGGTAGGGTAAGATGGGTAGGGTAGGGTAGGATAGGGAAGGGTAAGGTAGGGGAGGGGAGGTAAGACAGGTTAAGTAGGGCAGGTAGGAGTATATCACATGCAGTAAGCATTCGGGTTGTCCTGTGAACATTCATTTCAGTAGGTACATGTATGAATACTGGGTTAGGATGTAAAATGCAACTCCCACTGTGGTCTTGGTTAAGCAAGTAGGGCTTTGGTCATCTGCTGCCGTGTGCGTGGAAAGTTCCTTGGGTATGCAGTTCCCCTGAATGGGTTCCAGCTAACAGCTTGTCCCCAAGAAGTGGCCCACGTTTCCCCAGCACAGCAGTCCACCCAGCCCCAGAGGTCAGGGGCCTTTGCTTGGTACTTCTAGCTGCATCACGTCCTGGACCTCATAGGGCACATTTCTAGGTGCCCTGGCCTGAAGAAAATACGCTCATTCCTCAGTCCATCCCATGCCTCCTGGCCTGGGCCTGCATCGCTTCCCACCTCTGGGCCCTCGTGTGGCTGCTTTTTCTCCAATGGGAGCTGTGACCTTAGCCAGGACTGGTGACATGACAGTAAAGAACATGAATAGGTGATGCCCAACCCCGTGCAACCCTGTGAAGCGCATTTACTGAAGGGACAATAAATGAGTAGGGAGCCCCCTCCTCTCTCGCCATCATTCTAAATCTTTATAGCTAGATCACTGTGCCTCCCATGGACCCATGAATTTTGTAACTTGCATTTCAATCAAGTTGTATAGACAGGAAAAAATCTTTTCCAAGAGCCTTGCAAACCCTGAAGCCAGGCCTGGTGAGGAGGAGGGTCGCCTAGTCTTGGCCCCAATCTTGTTTTCAATCTTCCTCCTCGGTGGCCTCCTTCAAATTGTGTCCAGAGTGACAGAACAGTGCCCGACATACAGACAGTCCTCAAAAAATATGTTCTAGGGGCTAGCCCCACGGCCGAGTGTTTACAGTTCTGCACGTTCCACTAGGGCGGCCTAGGCTCCCAGGTTCGGATCCTGGGTGCAGATCTGCTCCACTCATTAGCCACGCTGTGGAGGCATCCCACATACAAACTAGAGGAAGACTGGCACAGATGTTAGCTCAGGGCTAAGCTTCTTCAAGCTAAAAAAGAGGAGGATTGGCAACAGATGTTAGCTCAGGGCGAATCTTCCTCACCAAAAAAAAAGGAAAGAAAATGTTCTGGAAGAGAGTTGGTGACACCAGTGATGCCCCAATGTTTTATTTTGATCTCAAAAGCAACACATGATAAGGGAATTATCCTAAGCAGTGAAAGGAAAGGTTGAATTTATTTGTTTTGCTTCTAGAATGTGAAGGTCAGATTTTAGGCACACTTCAAACTGCTGTCCAGTTTTAGACGAAAATGAGGTTCTCAGCCTAGAGCTGCTCAGAGCTGACATGGTGAGGCAGAAGGCGCGGGGCAGGATGGTGCTCAGTGGGACACGGCAGCCTCCTCTTTCATCCGCAGTATGGATTGGGAAGCATGCCGGGAACCACAGGACAGCCACGGCGGCTGAGAGGGGACGCACGTGGAATCGCAACCCCACAAAGGAACACACCAGTGCAGAATTCATGACTGTTCCAGAAAAGAGAGCCTGCTCCGATGCAGTATGCATCACCTTACTAAGCCAGTTTGCTGGCTTGTCTCAGTTTTCTGTCACTGGCAGGACGCACCCTGGCAAGCTTTCCCTGTTCCGATCACCCCAGCTGCTGCTTTGGGACGTTTCTTTAGCGGTGACCTCACCAGAGCTCCGGACACGGCACGGCGGTGTTCTCCAACAGGCCGAGAGCCCAGTCCAGGCGCTTAACCAAATGGTTACCTTCGAAATTCCTCTGACCTCTTTTGTTTTTGCAATTTGGGTTGAAAATGAGATTTGAAGGCAAAGTACTCTTTATAAGCAGAGACCTAACCAGCACCAGCTTAAATTGCTGAAATGGCTGCTCTGTCTAAAATCGACAGTTACAAACATGTGCGGTAAGAAACACATGACTACAACCACTGTCTCCTCCCTCCTGGCAGCCTTTCTTGCAGGTCATTTCTGATGACCTCATCTCCCCTCGTCTCAAACCCCGGGAAACACTTAGTTTCTCAGAATTAAAGGATTAAGCATCTTTTATTAGGCACAATTTCTTCCCAACTTAGGTGATGCAGACTATTGCATTTTCCAGATTGGGAAATGGCGACAGAAGGCCTTTCCAGCGTTTGCCAGCCCTGGTACACACAACTGCCACTGAGCCCTGCTCATCGAAGCCACCAATATCCATATGCCTGAACCCTTGGCCAGACACCATTCTGGGCATCTTTGCTCACTGTGACGATTGTCATCTACAGTCCTATGTCCCCGAGGATTTTCCTTTGCAGTGATCAAGGAGGTGAGCTGGCGAGCTACACAGACATTTTGTTGGATGAATTAGTACATGAAATAGGCTGCAATGGGCAACTCTCTGCCCTCTAGCTACAGACTCTCGAACGTTTACTGTCACATGGCGCCTTAGATGCACTCAGAGAGAACAGAGGTGGGAGTGGAAGAAGCCGTGTGCATAAGGAAGAGCAAATCGCAGCAGCCTGGACTTTCAGAAATTCCTCGGGGGACAGAGTTTACCCCTCTGACCCTGTTCTTCCTCCTGCACGTGATGCCATTGGGATACAGGTTGCCCAGTTCTCTCCTTTCATTTCCGCAGAGGCAGCAAGATGCCCTCTGAGGTCAGGGGTGTCAGAGAATTCTTTTCCCCCAGAGAATCTATTCCCCGCTGGTATAGAAGAGTTGCAATGGTAACTAGACAAGAGGCAGTCACAGCAACACAGGGATCTCAAATGAGTAAAAAAAGAGAGCCATTTTGTGGCCCAATACAATTTCAGCTCTGTCTGGAAATTGAGGTTTTGTAAAAGCTAAAGAATCATGAAATCTTAGGCCTGGAAGAGATTTTTCGATAATCTAGGCCAACATTCAGTCAGCCCAGGAATTCTCTCTAAAATATCCCTGGCAGGATGTGCTAAAACCTTTGCAAGGATGAGGGACTTTCCAGCTGAAGAAGCAGCCAGGGCATGACCTTTAAGAATCAGTAGCTTCCACTTTTTGAGGGCACACTAGGTGTCACGCATCATGCTAAATGCTGTCAGTGCACTCTCAGTGAGTTGTCATAGCAACCTTACTGGATGGGAGCTACTAACATCCCCATTTTATACATAAAGAAACTGAGGGTTGGATGTGCTAGTTAACTTGCCCTTGGTCACACAAACAATAACTGGCACAGCCAGGATTCAAAAATCAATCTGTCTCACATCAGAACTAAACAGGTTACACAAGCTGTCCATTCTCTGTGACCTCGTATGTCATACACCGAAGCATCAACTTTGTCTTGAGGTCAAGAGGAACCTTTGAAGGCTTGGTGAGCAAGGATAGAACTTCCCGCAGGTGCTTCAGAATGCCAAGAAGGAGATATCTCCCAAAAGGGGATACTCAAGACTCCTGCCATTCTCCATATAGGACATGCCAGGGAACTGATACTCCCTGTGTTTAAGAAATGCTCCTAACCTAACTCTTGAATAATTTGCTGTAGAGTTTTGCCATCAACCTTTTTCCCCTCTTTTGAAAGTTGAGGCCGTTTTCACTTTTCCAAATTTTTGGCACTTCTCATATGTATTTGTAGGATGTTGCCAGTAACATTACCAGTAATGACATCAAATCTCATCTTCAGTTCTTATGTTTTACGAATAGTGTTTTAGAATCATGAAAAAAGTCTCCAAAGGTGGAATTCTCTCCCCCCAAGACATGTAAGACATTTCTAGTCGATTTTCACAAACTGCCCATCACGTCAATAAATAAGGGCAGGTAAACTGTACTCAAGCATGAGCCATTTCTTCTCAGTTAAATATTTTAAAACATGTTTTGATGAAAATTCTACTCAAGAAATGTATTGCAGACCAACTTCCTTTTTGTCAACTTGATTTTACCAGGACTTGAGTGGGGCATTTACACTTAAGTGGGGACCATGGTAATGGAACCCACAGTTTTTGTCCCAGGGCAATTCTTCCATCTATACCAGTTGGTCGCCCTCTTATCCACCGCATGGTGCAGAATGGTTGATATCTGGAGATTATTATTAATCCTCAGGAGTGAGGACTTCTTTACAATTTGTAGTACAGATAGGACCTTAGTGAGCATCTGGTACAGTGAACCAGGCCACCAAAAGTAGCTCAGATGAGAAAAGCTTCCTCTGATGAGTTGGTGGAGCAGTGGAACTAGTCTGTATGACACCATAATGGTGCATACAAGTCATTATGCATTTATCCAAACCCATAGAACATACGACGCAAAGAGGAAATCCTAATGGAAACTATGGACATTAGCTAACAATAATGTCTCAATATTGGCTAGTCAATTATAACACATATTGCACACCAGTACAGGACGTTAATAACAGGGAAATCGGAGTGGGGAGTGAGGGGGTTTGTGGGAACTCTCTTTACTTCTCCCTCAATTTTTTCTGTAAACTTAAAACTGCTAAAAAAAAATTAAAGTCTTCTAATTAAGAAAGAAACAAAAATGCCTTCTCTTAGCCAGTGCACAAATCTGCTGCAACAAAACAATAAGAAAGGAGAGAGAGATGAAGGAAGAAAAAATTACAGGACAGGACCCAATTTGGAAGAATGCATAATTTAAGAAATGGAAGACATTCAAATACACCCTAAGGAAAAGGAGAAATTCCCCAAGTTCTTTCTACTATAGAATTTTGAAAACACATGTTTATAAATGACTAGAGAATGTGGCTATGATCTAGCCAAGGAAAATGTAAAATAACGCCGAATCCAACAAGGCAGTAGAGAGGTTAGGTGAACCTATCATGTCACAATGTAAATTGGCAGTAAAATGAGCATGGTGCAGAATCCCACTATCCAAGTCAGGGATTAACACCAGAGAAGAGCAGAACTGAAAACACGAACGGTGAGCACAGGATGGGCTGGTTGCAAAACTAAATCCCACCCAAAAACGACGCCTTGGGTTCTCTACTGATCTAACCCTGAGCATGAGATAGGGTGAGTGTGTTCGCCCGTGGCTTGGGGCCACCACTAATGCTTGATCATGTAAAGTGCCTTTGTACAAAGTAGAAAAAGGCACCAGCTCTAGGAGAATAGGTTTATGAATAAAAAGATGCCCTTGTGGCTGTACCAGTTAGAAAAGTGCAAGCCCTCTGGGCAGAACAACTGGTACAAGTGCCCTTCGTCCAGGCTGTTGCACACCCTTGCGGGGCTGTGGCTTGGCAAAGTGCGGGCTGGACTTCAGCTCCCGTAATGCCCCCTTGCAGATACCCTGGTGAAGGGCACAATCTGCACAACCCTGCCTGACTTCTTCACTTGGACAGACTCGTTCTGCAAATGTGGAGCCCCCAGCTCCTGCATCCTGGGCTCAGATCCCTGCTTGACAAGCAACTGAAGTGACGCCTAGAATCCTTGGTCCGGGAAACCCCAGTACACCTGAGGAGGCTAAACTCCTCCTCCTTGCTGAATATGCAAATGTATCAGTACATGGGCCTTTTAAAAATAAATATAGAGACGAAGTAATTCAAACGTATAAGATTATTTGGGTTAAGTTTATATGTATAAATACAACAATAAGATTTCTGGGTTAAACTTGAAGTTTTGAAATTAGATTTTAGCATTTAAAATTTTAACCTGTCAAATATTCATTTTAAGCCAAATAACTCATAAATAATTGTTTCTGCACGCAAAATCACTACTCTAACATTAAAAAGAATTTCATAAAACAATAGGCAAAATAGGATTTTAAAAAAACACAGATTAAGGATTATAGAATTGTAGAGCTGAAGAGATAAATTGAGCACAGAAATAATACCATTACAGAACCAATTAATAGATTAGAAACAGCAAGAGACCAAACAGTTACGGTCAGAAATCAACTACTAACATAGAAGAACGGCTTCAAATAATCAGAGTAACAGTAAAGGAAAAGGACAAATCGCTTACAACAAAGAGAATATAGTAGGATGTAAAGCTAATATTCTTAAAGAAAGAAAGTCAGCAAATGAAAAACTGAAAGCTTTCAAATATACACGAAGAAAAGAATTTTCCTGAAATGCAGGTAGAATGGAGCTTCCAGATCATAGGGACACATTTCCCAGAAAATTGATACAAAAATTATGACTATTGAGACTTATCCTGTTGGTAATTAACCTTCCAGGCAAAAATCAAGAATTCTTCAGTCCTCCAAATAAAGAAGGTTCTAGCCACTATCTGGCTGGCCTCAGACTTGTCCACAACAATATTCATAGCCAAAATACCTTGGAGCAATGTCATAAGGGAAAGAAAGCCGACCCAAGAACATTACACCCAACCGTGATGTCACCAAGGACAAAAGCCCCAAAAATGAATGAACTCAAGAAATGCAGAACCCTGGAGTCCTTCTTGAAAAGCTGTGTATTGATGTAGCTAAGGGATAAATAGAGAGACTGAGTACTAACATTTAATGCCTGAAGATAGTGAAGCAACGTCTACAAGATTCTAAGGAAAAGTTATCCAGGAACGGGACATCCAGCCAAGTTTTCCTCTCAAGCTTTAAGAATGAAATCCAGCCAACCACGTGATAAATGAAAATAAAGAAACAAAGAATAGAATAGGCACAATTAAAGAACTAGTGGTGAGTAAGGCATCATTTACAAAGAGGACTAGGGCTAAACAACCTATGGTGACAGAGTGAGATATAAGTGTGACACAACTTAAGATCATAGCAGAACAGGAGTGGGGAGGCAGGAAGAAGAGCAAGTGTCCCCAGCCGTCCCGTTTTCCCTAGCTGAATCCACCATATCCAAAAGTGAAATGCGCCTCAAAGCAACTAACCACTCCTACCACTTAGTTTTCCTCATCTTTTTCATTAATCATAGGAGAATCTCTTAAGGAAAGAATCTTTCGAGGAGGAAAAACCATCAATCTGAATTCCTGAAATCCCTTTGTTTTACATATGTTTCTGCTTAATTTCAGAAAACTTTAATCCTTTTAAAAAACAGAATGCACAGCTTAATCCCATCTTTATGAGATGATGTTGTAAGTTTGTCAATGTTTTTATTTGTATATGTTCACAGAAAGATGGCTGGAAATTTGTTCACATAATGCTAATGACACTTAATTCTTTGTGATGAGACTTGGGGTGATTTTTTTCCCCTTTCTTTGTATTTTTCTGCTTTGCTTAAATTTTTATAACAATTGTGTATCATTTTTACAAAAAGTGTAATGTAGTTATTCTTAAAGGAAAGTGAATTAGCTTCAGGGGGTGAAAAATTGGTGAATAGGGAGGGAGAAGCTATGTACACAGATACTCAGTTTAAAAGGCACTCCCACAGGCACAAAATTAACCTTAAAGACAAGCAGAGAAGACACTTCGCTACACTGTGTGATTTGAAGACACAGAAAGACACCAGCCCATTCAAAATTATCATCCCTTTGAGTTACCAGCTATGGTTCCATCCACATGAATTCATTTAGCAGATTCCCTTTCAACCTGCTGGTGGCTGCAAGACAGCGATGCGAAGGAATGAAAGAGGTATGTTGGCAGCCTGGACTGAGCTTGGAAAAGCAACACCCAAGGTCAGCAGGTGCCTGGGGGCCTGGAACCCCGGAGAAGGAGGATGGGAGAAAGCAGAGATGGTGGACAGAAGCAAAACTGGCTAAGGAACAGATATTTGCAAACCAGAGACCCCAAAGACTGAGTATTGCATGAAAGGAGGCCAGTCTGAGAACCAAAGTCAATGACGGACTAAGGGCCAGATAGAATGGAAGAATAAGGTTGAGATGGGGACACTAAGAGTAATTTCCTTTGGGCAAGAGTTATTTGCTGCATCTTTCTTTGGGAGGTGCTGGCTCACATTACAGGCTCAACTTGCTGATTTGGGCCCCTGATAAGGGTTTGATAAGACTGAGATATTAGGCATAGTCTGAGATGGGCCAACTTGGGTGGGTCCCATAAATAGCCTGGGAGCAGCAGGAGACATCTGAGTCTCCACTGGGAGTGGGGCACAGCGCAGCCCTGAAAGGAGGGGTGTGTGTGGAGAGGCGCAAGGAGTAAACCCACAGATGAACTTCACAGTCTCCACGCTTGCCCTATCTCCAGCTAGTCTTGTCCTGTTGAAGCGGCAGGACACAGCCCCACAATCAGCCAAGGCAAAGATGCCCAAGAGCCACTAGGGAAGGTCTGTTCAGGTGGCAAGCAGCTGGTCTTCTTTTGATCAGCGGACAGGGATCTCTCCATGCTGGTCACTCCGCGCACACAGTCATTCCCAAGACTCCCACCTGTTTCTGAGTTTTACACTGGTTAACCATAGGCGAGGGCAAAAAGCCTGCTCGGCTCAGTTTGCACAGCAGTAGCATAGAAATAGCACCGAGCTCCTGTTAAGGCAGCTGACTCACGCTGAAACTCGGGATTCGTCTCCAGTTAGCAGTGACGTGAAGTAGAAGGTGCTCCTCACTCAGCCTCGAAGCACTCCCACTGTGTCAACACGGCTCACAACGACTGTGTTTGGAAGCAATATTACACAGCCGGCCAAAAACGGAGAAGGGATTAATTTTAAGCAATAGAAATGCATTTAAAAACCAGTGTTAGTCACTTTAGCGTACACCCAACGACTGACAGAGGCCAAGTGTGCGCACTGCCCACGGAGGTGAAACTTGGAACAAAGGCTAGAAAAAACAGGCGTGTACAGGGGCAGATGAGGAGCAAAAGCCACAAGTGAAACAGAATAAACGGTGTTCACCCTCTGAAAAGAGGCAAGAGGCCTCCCTGAAAGGAAGTCAAGAACTAAGAGCTGTTCTGAGCACAGCTGCTGGAAGCAGCCTCTTGTTACCACTGCCGTCCTCATGGCCCCGATGAAGACCACTAGACAAACACCATCCCTCCCTAGCAGCTACGAGGGTGTAAAATCACTGTATAAACACTGCTAGTGAATAAAGTGTAGTATGAATACTAGAGCAGTATGGCAGAAGACAAGGGCTGTCAGGAGACCTTTGGCTATGGCTCCTCCACTGGCTGACATTCCAGCCTCGGACAGTCACTGGAACTTTCCATCTCAGTCTCCTCATCTGTGAAATGAAGCACTGGTTATCAACACCATCCACTCAGCCCCAAGCGCGAGCCTGGGAGTCCTCCTGGTCTTCCATGCCTAGATTCCTCAGTGGGCCTGCAAGTCTAGGGGATTCTGTCTTTTAGCATATTTTGCATCTTTTCCTCCTCGGTCATCACCCAGCAAACAGCTTGCCTCAGGTCCTGCGTCTCTCAGCAAATTCACTGCAGCATCTTCCCCCTGCCTGAATCTCACCCTCTTCTAACTAGCATCCAGGGGATTTTCAAAAAGACTTCCTAAAGCATGAAGCTTCTTATGACTCTCCTCCGCTGAAGGCCATTCTACGGCTGCTCCTGGCTTCCCAGTGAAAGCCCCTGATTGGGCCCAGGACGATCAGGGTGCCATTACTCCCACCCGCCTGGCCTCATCTCCTGCTGTTCCCAGGTGACCAGGCATCCAGGTTCGCCCAGGACTGTCCTGGTTCAGCCCTGCAACCTGAGAAACCTCTCAGTCCCTGGCCAACCAGGACGAGTGGCCCCCTTCCTGGGCCTTTCTCTACGTCCCTAAAGCCTATTCATAGCTCCCCAAAGGCTCCCCAGCTGAGCCTTCACCCTTGGTATTTTGCAAGCCTGGAATGGTCTTTTCTCTCTCCCCTCCTACAAAACCCAGCCAAGCACCTCAACCTTGGCAACAGTGGTTCTCAAAGGTGGGCTCCCAACCAGCAGATTCACATCCCCTGTGAACTCCTCAGAAATACACATCCTTGGGCCCCACCCAGACCTACTGCATCAGAGCCCTTGGGGCAGGGCCCAGCCATCTACGCTTCACCAAGTCCTCCCGGGGACGCTGATGCTCCCTGAAGTGCAGAACCACTGCTCTGGGAAAGCTTCCCTGAGCCAGTCCCCCTCCCCAGGCAGCCTTGCCAGGTCCCTCCTATCCAATACCGTGAGGCCTGGTTCGTGTTTTGTGTGGTACCCCTCACTCTACATTGCAATTCTTTGCTGACACCCCTACCTCCCCAATCTGAGTACATGTTCTTTGAAGGCAGCATAGCCACTTTCTGTGGCTTTCCAGGTAACATCAGTCTATGTTTATAAATCCTTGGCAGTTTTATTAACTCTTTTATTATGGGAACAGACTTATTACATTATATTTAGTTTCCTAAGTCAAACCATGTTGCAGAGAAGTGTGTAATCCTAGGAGAAAGGATGACAGAGAATGACAAAGGAGCAGGTGTTCACATGCTGCCTTGAAGCATGTGTATAAGTCAATTTTGCCCTATTTCTCATTAAAAGCCACAAGTCTTGGCTACTCTCATTTAATCATAATGATAGACATTCTTTTCCTGCTCAAAAGATTATCACAACTTTTCAAAATCTTATCTCTTGAGCCCTAAGGCTGCACACTGAAATTTTAGGCATAAAGAAAAAAAACCTCCGGGAGACTAAAAATCGATTTTGCATATTTCATGGCCTCTGAGTTTGCACCGTCTTTGTGCTGTGAAGAGTCCACACTTTTGGTCTCAATTAAAAGCACTCCCACATGTCTGCTATTAATAATGACAGCAATTTACTTCTGTTGAAATTGAAAGCCTTCAATTCTCTTTGAAAAACCTAAATGCATTTCACATGGTTTACAGACATGTTTCAAAGCTTTCTTCTCCTTTATAGTTTTTTAAAATAGACTTAGTCTTCAAAGTTTATGATTGCCATTTGGTGTCTGAAGATAGAGATCTATGCACACACATACGTCTGTGCGTGTGTGTATTTACATTGATGTTGATATTTATATGTTGTGGTCAACAAAGAGTTCTGCCTTTTGAGGCAACTTGTTAATGTGCATGTGAATATAATTTAACTGGTTTTTTCCCTAGCATTTTTACTTGACATTTTAAGAGGCAGTGAAACTATGAAAAGAAAAAGAAAAAACCTTTCAATGAAGAAACATAATTGTTTTCAGAAAACCACATGTAACATTTCAGATGTATGTTTTATATGGTATTGTCTTAAAAGAGTATACATTTGCGAAGTTTTCTTAAAATAAATCATAAGGAGAAAACCTAAAACAACTAATTAACATTCATTAAACACATAAGAAGAAGAGATGTGACGCGGACCACATCAAATGTTCAAGTTTTAATAGTTCAGTTTCACACAGAGAACACTTTAAAAAAACAGATTCTGATTCAAAAGGCTTATGCCCTCCCCAGGCAAGCGCACATGTTCCAGAGTTGCTGGAATGGCCAGGAAAAGACATCTGGAAGCAACTGGGGCAAGACTCTCCCAGTACTCAATAGAAGGCAAATTCTAGGCCAGCGCCTTGGATTTCTGAAGGACTCAGACAATTTAGGGACTTGGAAAATTTAGAGTCAACATTATGTAGAAAGTTTTTAAGGCAGCAACTTGGAAAATTCACTTTAAAATTATCTTAAAGTCATTAATAACAAAGTTTGGGATTTTATTTGGAATTGGTTCAGTTTGACCGTCTTCATTGATCGTATTTGTTGAAAGAGCTTTGCTGTTCCATTTTGCTGAATAAACCCATATGCAATCATGAAATCACCTACAAAATAGTTCATACAGAAAATGTTCTATATTTATGATGGGTCAATTGAGCAATTTCACTTATTCCTTTATTGCTCATTACTGAAACAGTGTTTGGTTCATTATAGATGCTCAATAGATTGGATATTTTAGTAATTGCTCAGGAACTATTGTAAATTCCTAACAGATATTTATCTTGCATTATGTTGCCTTTTTTACTTAACTTTGGGCCTAGCAGCTGAACAGACCAATATTTCCAGGTTATATAGTTCAGCTGTGTGCAGAGACATGCTGTGAAAACAGTATATATATATATGCAGGTGGTGATTATGAGAAACTAGTTGGAAGTCACAATATATTGGTAAATCAAAAGTAATCAGGTCAAAAGACCGAAAACCATGAGATTCTATAATTAAATCAAGTTAAATGTGAATCAGAAAGAGCTAAATTAAAATAACTAGATTTCACTGAACATGTAGACTATATAAATCTTTGTGATAAAGCTAACGTGGCATAAACATTCCCCCAAATTCCACTTTAGAGCATATCCTTTGTAAGAGCCCCTTTTTTAAAAAAAAAAAAACAAAACTCTGATATGATTTAGTAAAGCACTATTTAAAATGTATCAATATTAGAAGCTGAAAACAAGCCTTCAAAGATAAATAGAAATTAAATTAAACAGGCTAGAATTCCTTTTACTGTGTTCAGTTGGTCAACAATTTCTGTACTGTAATTTTTATTCTACTGCTAACAGCTACTTGATCCTTGCTTATTCAGGTAATGTTTAAGAAATTTTAATGATCAATATACTTATAAATAGCTCAACAAGTAAAATTATACACACTTTCTGAAGTTAATACTCTAAACTTTGTCCGTAACTTCTTATTTGAGACACAAAATTAGCAAAGTTCAGTAAACCCCTTGAGGTTTTTAATTTGCTTTATCTGGTGCAGGAAAGCAGTTCCACCCAAGGGAGGGACGATTGTCTTCCATTTGCCTTGCCTGGAGGAAAGGATCCAATTTCCTCCAATTTTAGAAAACACCTAGAGCTGAGGTCTCTGAACATTTTTGATCATACACCCCTATGGGTTGAAAAAAAAAGTATCCCTCTACTATGTCTTTAACAAGACATACATAAAGACCATGATTTTTAAAAGGTTAAACCAGGGGCTGGCCCCATGGCCAAGTGGTTAAAGTGGCCTGGGTTCATGGGTTCAGATCCTGGGTGCAGACTTACTCCACTCATCAGCCAAGCTGTGGAGGCGTCTCACATAGACCACATAGAGGAAGATTGGTGAGGATGTTAGCTCAGGGAGAATCTTTCTCACCAAAAAAAAAGGATAAATAGTATATTAAATATTATTAATGATATTAAACATTATCGTTTTGCTTTATGATTAATTATGCTTCTTTGAAAAAAACTTTGAAAATCTTGCTTTAGTACTTTGTGATAAAGAGATTTAAGCATTTGTCCTCAGGCTTGGCTCTAATAGCTATGATGGCTGAAGAAGGCACTCCTCAAAATCACATAGCTCCAAATGGAAGAAACTTTATATTGGTTGCATATTCCAAATCATGACACTTGTTTTTCAATCCTATCCACCAATTTCATGAAGATTTCATTGAAATTGGCTAAAAAATTTCCATTTCCTTTATGTCAATCAAGACTTTGTACTGTTCTGTTTCTTTGCAAGCTAATCAGAAAGCTTTGCACTTTACTGTTTGGGTGATAAATTGGACAGTTTAAACAGTTTTCTTTCCAAGTGTTTTACAAGTAGAGATATGAGGGCTTTGATATTATTTCAGCAACAAAATCGTAAAATGATTGAAACAATTGCAAACATTTATTTTCGATATTTTTGGGTAGCGAGAGTGTTTTGAAAACCAGTTTCTTCCTCATTTATTTTTTTTAATGTCACCTTTGCTTGGAGAGAAATATAATAAATAACTGCTGTTACTTATTTTTGAGCTTTGCTTATCCAAGAGATTGCTTTCTGCCCGCCCCCGCACCCCCCAAAACCCTACTAGGTAGCTTTCCACTGACATGGACTTATTATTACAGAAAAGGTCAGAATTTCTGAAGCATCTTGCCCTTTATGAAGAAGAAAAATATACTACTTATTTTATGCTAGACAACTCTCCCAAGAAATTTCCCATAAGATAATGGTAAACCTCACGGTGATACAGAAGATGTTCATGCTAACTCAAAATCTCCTTAGAAACGTTTGTAAAGGTTTCCCATCTAAAGTTCTTAGTTCGTGAAAACAGCGCATCCAAGGCATCTTGCGATGCATACTGCTCCACTGGTCTGGGCTGAAAGGGAAGCTGGGAGACAGGTGGGGCTCCCCAGGCTGTACGTGCAATACGAGACTTGAGACCTCCTGACCTGAAGACCCAAGAGGGTGATGGTCAGCCTCTGCATGAAAAATTAGGAAAGCTTAATTTTTCTCCTATTTTTAGTGTAAGAATAAAAGTAAGTAGAAATGCTGTCCCCCCATGAGGCAGGAAGTGTACACACTGCACTTGACCTACTGCGTCCAGGAAAATGTTTTCAGTTTTACTGTTTGGTTTCTGTCTTTTTATTTCTATTTATTTTTAACTTCAAAGGATTTTGTATCAGAAAGGAGCAGAAATTTTGAACAATTACTTTGGAATTCTGGTAAGAAAATATCTCTGCTTTCACCTGCAATAATGACAAATCTCTTTCCGCAGTAAAAGAAGTGGTGGGAGGTATCTGTTAGAGTCTGTCCTATTTATTTATTTAAGCCAGGTACACCCATTTTCATAATGAGCTGTAAATAAGTTTGTTATTGCTGATATTTATCATACCAAAGTCTCAGACATGAAAATAGACTACTTTTCTTTTCAGTAGGCAATATTGAAACATCAGAGTAATTTTCTTGGGTCTTGGACCAGCCATACCCCAGCCCCAGGCCAGCATCCCCAAGTTCAGTCTTTGACCCATCTTGAGGTCCATCTAGAGCCTGCAAAGTCCATCACGGCACAGAGTACTGCTTCAGGGGTCTGCAGCATTTTCCTATTTCATAAAGTGTTCTTGGACACCACGGAGGAGCATCAGCACATTCAGTTATGGGACCATGGTCCAGCTCTCGAAATGCATAACTTCCAGCCTATTGTAGGAGACCTCATTGGTGAGGCCACTGGCCAGTAGAGAACAGGGAACGGGAATCTTGCTTGGATCCCCATCTTGCTGATGATGGAGAAATTGCCACCGGGAAATGGAAGGTGCAGCTATCAGGGCAAAGCATGGAAGGGAGAGCAGGTCAAGCTTTTGGTTACTGCCTTCTATGTCAAGTCTTTTCCCCAGGAATACCTTGTAGAAGATATAGTGACTGACCAAGGATAGTTTAAGAGGAGAGGAGAAGAGAGAAAGGGAGGGGGAGGAAGGGAAGGGAAGGGGGGGAGGACTACATGAGAGAAGTAAAACAATCCTGCAAATCTAACTAAAGATATATGGTGACTATCTGCGCCATGTCCCACTCTTTCCCTTTGTTTTCACATGGGAAAGGGAAGGGTTTTGCAACTTGATTAATGGTTCAGATAATTTCGATACTGAAATTATATTGCATAAGGTGGAAAACAGAACAGAACTAGATAACATGTACAAGTTAGAACAGAACCAAAAGACAACACTCCAGTGGCATTACCAAATTCTCCACCCCCACTTAAAAATAATAAATAAAACAACCAGAGCCATAAAGGAAAGAGAAATCTGGCTTCCCTGGAGTTCAAAATAAACGCAGCGAAGCCAAGTACCCCGCACGCCCTCGCGCACACCCCGCGGGGAGCCAACGCCCTCTTACGCACAAGCGCAGAGGCTTGTGGGCAGTGCCACCGCTCAGACAGGTAAGATGCCCGGGGTGACCCAAGACAGTGTGTGGGTGCCCCTCTGTCCTTGCACCTGATCCCGAATTCCACCTTTCCAGTTCATGCTGGTGAAAGGCTTCCTCTGCAGTTTAAATGCTAACACCTTAGACTCATTAATTCTCTATATATGAGGACGAATGTGTTGATGAGACCAATTCTTGTTCTGTGAAGGAAGAGCAGAGGCTATGAGGGCACTGGTGTCTCTGGGGAGGATGGGGCAAAGGCAGCAGCCCAACAGATGAGTACTGAGCATGGCGGGGTGGAGCGTGACCCAGGGCAGCGCCAGGGGAATGCATCTTTCTGCGAATCCTTCATCTAGTCCTGACGCTCCTCTGTGTTGTTCTGGTGAAAATAGCAGTAACCTTACGTAGACATCTGTGTCTAAAACACGGCTAAATCATTGCTGTGGAATGAATAAATGACTTACGGTAGACACAAGGGCTCCCCCTTAGCCTGTCGGTTCCGTTCTAAGCAACAGTCGTAACAGGAAGCCTAGAATGTGGGAGGACGTAACAGGAGGAAGCCCAGGCTGCAGCCCCTGGCGCCCACCCCTCCTGGTTCCTAGAGCCTTGACTTTGAAGAGGACCAGGCACTGTGCTGAGTGCCTCATACAACGCGTCCCTCGTCCACCCAGCAGCTCAAAGAGGTCACTATTTCACTTTGCGACCATTTCACCGATGAGAAGCCTGAGGCTTGGGTTGGGCTCATAGACAGTAAGTGGTAGAGTCAGAACTTTAATCCGATCTGATAAACCCAAGACCTGCACTGCTAACCACAGAAAGGTTTGGAAAGGTCCTAGATACAATTTAGTAGATCCTAATGAGAAATTTTAGGAAACCAACGGTTTTCACGTCAGGAGTGCAGCTGCCAGTAGTAATTCCCACCACGTTTCACTATTCTTGTAACTGCAGAGATTTCAATTTTCAAAAACATTCCCAAAGTTACAAATACTTTCAAATGTGTAGATGCGTGTGCATGTGTGGTGCACATGCGTGTTGCTGTACGTGTGTGAAACGAGGGAGGCAGGAACAGGGAGAGCGAAAGTCCTGTGCCTTTGGGGACTGTGTGTGTGTCTCATCCCAAAGGATCCCTCTTTTACAGTGAACGTCACAGGCACATCAGAGAATCCTGGGCACCAGGATGGGGTCGGCACTGTGCATGGGCGTTCTCCCGGGGTGATCTTTGGCTCCCCTTGTCCTGTCCTGCAGCAGCCACTTGTTTCTGGGCACCGCTTCTTGTGCAGATGCTGCTGCTCCTCGCTACCTGGCAAACAGGTGCATGCTTATCCCACCTCCCGGGAAGAGCACACACCTGTTCAATGGCTCCTCGTCCCCCAGGGCCCAGCTCCACTCACGCTTCTTTGAGGAGGCTCTCCCCAGCCACCCCGCACCGCTTATCCTTGGCATCGCCGGCTCTGCCCCCTCGCCTAGCTGATCCCAGGACAGTTCTGTAGCTAGGAGCACAGGATCTGGAATCAGAAATGCCTGGACCTGAATCCTGCTTCAGCCCTTTTCTCTACCCTTGGAACCTTGGGAAATGAACACCTGTGGTACGGAGTTTCCTTGTGGGTAAGAGGAGGACAATAACAGCTCCTCACTCACCAAGTCTATGAACTGGATGAGTTCACTTGGGTGTAGCTGGAGCCCAGCATTCAGATGAATGTGAAGGGCAAGCAGCAGAGGGGTTTCCCAGACCTTACCCTGATGAATACTTCAGTCTCACTGCCACTCTTCTCTGCCAGGGACACTGGGAAGGATGGTATTTCAGCTGGTCACATTTCCACCCTAAATAAAAGGACGTTGATATTAAATCAAAAGGCTAGAACAGTATTAACAGCCAGCGTCTGTGGCGTTGGGTTATATATTTTCCATATCCCATATACATGCCGTAGCCATGTATATCTTTGCTTCTACACTTACAGAGGTTGAATAAAAACGTCATTCCCTCACGCCAAAAGTAATATCCTTTGGAGAACATATTTTGTAAGATCAAGAGTTCACCTTCGATGGCTTCTGAACAGTACATAGCATGGTGCTGGGAAATCAGCAGACGATTTTAGAAATACCCCTGTCTCCATCTTCTCCTCCCAGCAAAGCCAAGTTGACATAAAAATTCTTCTGCTCCTCCTTCAGGGTAGGACTCAGTACCAGGAGGGCCTAAGGCCATTAGCTATTAGGAGCAGAGTCAAAAATAAACCCCCTCCCCCGACTCTCCTCATCATCTCTCAGCTTTCCCTGTGGTCTCATGGTGCCCCACCTAAGGTTACATCGAATGTGTCCGGAAGTTAGGATTCTAACACATTCTTCACGCGGGCTGTGAGCTACCGGGACAAGGGTTCGATTTGATTCCCATTTATATTTCTAGCACCTGGCTAGATGTCTGAAACATAGTATTCATTCTTTCAATCATTCAGCAAACATTTATTTAACGTGTAATTGTGTCATCCCCTGTCCCGGATGCTGGCTTGAGGCCCTGCCTTCCCGCAGTCATCCAGTCAAGTAAACTGCCCTTGGGGTTCCTATGGGGGCAATGGAGGGATGTGTGGCCTGAGATCCAGGAAGGCTTCCAGGAGGAAATGACATCTAAACTAAGATCCAAGGGATGTGTAAGAAGATAAATAAGACTTAGTTCTCAATAAATCTTTGTTGAACAAAGAAGAAAGTTTCTATATATTTTCCTTTCTTTGCCGTTTGGCTCTCAGTATGCTTTAGCTTTGTTCTAAGATTGCTCTGTAATGTCTCTTTTCCTTATTCTTAGATTGTTCCTGTTCTTTGGCTTATTGGAGAAGCTACTATTTGTTTTCAAATTATTTTGTACAATATGACTTCAGTGATTGCTGCTGCAGGAGTCTCGGGTCACAGACACGCTCAACCACCAACCTCTCTCTTTGAGTTAACCTGGCCAGCAATGGAGCGTCCACTTCAGCACCACTTATTATCCAAAGTGAGGATTTTAAAAGTGTTGGAGCTGGACAAATGCACGTATGGACTTGTCCCCTGCCGTCGTCGTAATAACTACTTCCGTCGTACAGAGCTTTACGGCTCTTCCTCTCCAGCACCCACTCTCCACACCCAGGCTCAGCCCTGCACAAGCGCTTGGGCTCGGGGCAAGGACATTTCTCTCGGGCAGAGCTGTGGGTGAGCGTGTTGAGGCAGAGAGGGGGGGAGCTTCTATGTAAAGTTTTGTGCAGGAGGTTGGGTCAAGGTTTTCAACCTGAGTTACTGAATTCAGTATAATATGCGGGGTCAGCACTTTTCAAATGGCCTTCTAGCAAGCTGTCCCACCTCTATAAGTGTCAGGTCTCATGGGGTCTGTCTGCCACAGTGGCTTCCATGGAACTGGCGACAAGGTAGCACCATGTTAGACTCAGAGTGGGCTGGGAATGCCTTAGTCTCCCTTCCATGAAGCATGGAGCCAACCACTGCCCCTCTCCTCATCTGCGGTGTTCTCGGGGAGCTACTAAGTCTTGGCATACACAGATGATCGAGCTATGCAATGGCAGGGACAATGTCTCCATGTTGCATCCTGCATTAAAATACTGGAAAGATGGGTGAGAGGATCTTGGAAGTATGGCAGAATATATATCAGAATGTGGCCTCTAATTTTTGTCCTTTGTCATCTCTCCCCAGGCCTGCTCTGCAGCATGAACGATTTCCCCAGAAGTACTTCTCCCCATGGCTCACTGTCATGGAACCACAATGGCCACCCTGCACAGAGGGGCTTGAAGGAAATAGCTCCTAAGATGGAGACAAAAAAGCGTTGAGTACCATATATGAGGTTGACTCACTGAGTTCACAATCTGAAAAACCTACCTCATGATTATAAACCAGGACCTTGCTGTGAAGTGGAAATTCTTGGATACTAGGACAGAAGAACCTAACATCTCCAGAAGCAGCTAAGGCAGAATCAATGCAATGAAGGAAAGAATTAGTGACGCAGAAACATATTTAAGAGGAAATCCAAAATACTATTAATTTAATAAATATAATGCCTCATAAGGTCCTGCTGTCCAAGTTTTTAATCATTATGAGAGAGAAAATATGGATCTGTGGAGGTGGGGGAGGCTCTGAAATGAGATGGGGAACCTGGTGTCTGGTGCCAGCTCCAGACCCCGCCCCCAGCTTGGGTAACTTTGGGAAAGTCTGACTTCAAGGGTTCTCAGTCTCCTCTTCTGTGGGCCTCTTCCTCCTCCTCTTTGGCTGTGACTCCAACTTCTTTGCCCCCATCACAGGTAGTGCCCACCTCCCGTAGTTTAGGAGTATCTGTTGGCATCTCTCCCATCAACTTCACGGTCAGAATCCTTCTTGAATTCCCAGATGAAAGAAGTGAGCTCTGGCCTAAACGCCAACAGCCTGACTGTGCAGCTTGACTACCTGCTCCATCTCCGGAGCATCTGCAGACACTGTGTGTGATGGCAACTGTGCAGCCATCCTCACAGGTGCTATTCTGCCTACAGCTGTGTGGCCATCCCCACTAATGGAGGGTCAGCCACCTGATCAGAGTTAGACTCTCAGGCCCAGAGAATCCTTCCTAGACAAGCTGGCCCTTTTGTTCTGGATGAGCTTCCTGTCATGTTGACTTCTTGTTCTATGAGCCTGGCTGGTGTGCTTGACCCAGTTTCTTACCTCCTTGTCTATCTTCCAGCACAATTTGCCAGCCTATGTACTGCTCTTCATTTGACTCAATGGGTCCATTGTAGTAAAACATTGTTTCACCTAATTGATTGAGAGTCAGTGAATAGCTACTGATTTAGGCACTGGGATAAAGCATATGAAAAATCTAACGACAAAATGTGAGAAAATAAACCATATACATGTATGAAATTTTCCTGGATGTATAGGGTTAATTCATTTTCCACTGAACTTGGGGCTTCTTAAGTTCTGGGTCTGTTTCTAAAAGCTTCTCCCATGCTGTCTGCCTGAGGATAGAGGCAGCAGAGACACCAAGTTCTGTGTAAGAAAATAACACAGAAGTTAGGACCTGATACACTCCCATTGAATCAAGCACACGCCGTCAGCTCCTGGAGACGCCGAGAGGGTGCAGTGCTGTGTGTCTTGAGGGGATTTTGGTGAGACACAGTACACCTCTCCAAACCTCCAGTTTGCACCTCTACAACAGAACAGCCCTGGCTGGCCCATGCCCTTCACAAAATTGCCTGAAGAGCAAAAGAGACAGTTTATTTGGACTTTTTGAGGATTACAAAGTGTTACAAAAACAGGCAGATGAAGCATGAGTATGGACTTTGTGATGTTGAATTTGGTGCCCCGGAGACTGTTTTGTCTAAGTGCAGCCCTGCTTTAGAGACCTAAGATTCAGGCAGATGAAGTGTGGTCGAATATGGCCACCCCTACACAGCTCATCACTGCAAATACGCACAGCCCCAACCCCGAGAACACAGACGTGCACCTTCTGAGGGGCTGCTCACGTCCTAACACTGAGACTCACAGCGGCGGGCCGCGTTTCAGTGACTATCCGGTCCACCCACCTACCGTACAGATGGCAACAACCTATTCTGAGAACTAAACTGTGTGGATATTTTACACACGAAACAGTGAAACGGAACACGAGGATCCCAATACCAACCGCGATGTGTGCAAACAGCCAAATAGCGTTCTTCAGCTTGAATATCTCAAAACGCATCAAAAGCAGATATCTACTTCAGAGAGGAAAGGAACACTTTTTTGTATAGTCTTAGAGCTGAACAATAGCACTTTACTGAGAGTTAGAAAATCTACTGATACCCTTATAAAGTTGTGTGATTTTTAGACAAACCACTGCATCTCTTTGGCCTTGGTTTTCCCATCTGTAAAGATAGACTAGTAATGGCTGAAGTATCTAAACCAAAGAAAAACAATATTGTTACGATGATGTAATCAGATGGTCGAATGCCACGCCAGATGGTCAGTTGAGGGAAAACACACTTGGTTTCAGATAGTCAAAACATATCCAGTGAATTAAAGAAATGAAGTTACTAGAAATGTTGGATATATGATTAATTACAATAAGACTAATCCTATATTTTATTGCTCTAGTACAGTGTTCCTCAACCTTTTCTTCCACACCCCGCCCATTAAACGGTAGGTCATGTGGATGTACATTACACCTGGTTAAGCACTGTGTCCCTTTGGAGGGCCAGAAACCATTATAATAACTATATATTTTTTCACACACTCCCCCCACAAAGAATCAGTTTCACACACATGGGGACAATTTTGAAATTGTTGAGAATGAATCTAAAGACACTGTCAGTGGGCTATTTTCAGGGTACACTTACATAGTGCCTGACTTTGTACTACTATTACTATTATCCTTGTTTTACAGCCGTTGCCCAAGGTCCTACAGCTGGGGGAGCTGAGCCGAGTGAATCTGGCTCCTTAACAAGCACACCACAAGCCTCTCATTTGTCAAACAGGTTCCGCGTTGCAAAGTGTGCCCTAACAGCCCAGGGCATGCGCAGATGGAACGCCAGTGTTTTTGTGTCTTCCTGTTTCGGTAGCTGCGAGCTGCGGTGGCTTAGGGTGGTGTTGGCCTCATAAAGACTCTTTCTTGATGGTCCGATCTTATCCTTCCTCATCTACCAGCCCAACAAATGCCCATTATGGAAGCGCTTGCAAAGGGGCTGGGGGAGGAGAAGCCAACATAATACTCAATTTTCTTCCTGCCCTCGAACAGCCAAATAATCTATTTAAACAGATAAAGCAGTTAGACATACAAGGCAGCCAGCACTACAACAAAGAATATTATAAGGGGCACATGAAAGTACAGACAAAAATGTTGCTGAGATCCTTTATTGCCTCCTGCCCCTGGCTGAGCTCATCTTCTCCTTCAGTGGTAAGGTCCTCAGTCTTCTTATAAGCCCCTCAAATAAACCTGTGACAGAGTGAATGGACGGTTAGCTGAATCACCCTCAAACATCTCTATCCCCTTTTCAGATGATTGTACATATATATCTGATACTCAGCAGTGTGTCGGTCACGTTGGATGGATGAACGAGTGAAGGAATGAATGCTAAGCTTACAAACATTTTAGTGGTTTTCTCTGATAACCACCATGAGTATAAAATGGAATGTAATCTTTAACTTAAGCTCAGAAGACCATGCTGCTCAGAGATAGATCTAAACGACATTTTATTTTCAAAACAGAGTTTCTTCTAATTAATGTGTTTTAAAAATATAACTCGGGGCTGGCTGGTGGTGTAGTGGTTAAGTTCATGTACAACACTTAGGCGGCCCAGGGTTTGCAGGTTGGGATCCTGGGTGAGGACCTACATGCTGCTCATTGGGCCATGCTGTGGCAGTGACCCACATACAAAATAGAGGAAGACTGGCAACAGATGTTAGCACAGGGACAATCTTCCTCACCAAAAATATATATATATAACTCAGAAGCATGTCCCTTTCTAAGGACTCCTCAGGATAATTGTATTAGCTCTGCCTCTGAGGAGACCATATAGGGTTTTTAAAATTTAACATCTTTACCATTTACTGAAGTCTTGCTGTGGGTAAAATACTGAAAACACTAGCTTAAGTGCTGAAAGGGGTAGCGAGCTGTCGAGGCAGCTTCCCGTCCTCCCAGCTCTTACAGTCTGGAGGAATTACCATGCTGTCACAGGTTTGGCACTGACATCTAGCAAGTTTCAAGAATAATCTGTTCCCAATGACATTTCCCCTCCTCTGAGGATGCAGAGGTAGTAAAATGTTGTCAACCACATTCATAGTTGAACACAATGCAGGATTAATGTTTTAATTCCTCTGATGCTTCTTAAAACTACCATTTTCTTCAAGAACTGAAAGATCTAGAATCTCTGAACTTCCCAATGACTTCCCAATGTGTGATTGCACACCTTTAGATCAATTTTCACAAGTACTGCATAGGAAACCCAATTGTAGCACAGATTGTAAAGAACATTGGTCCTTGCACCTCCCAGCATAACGTTGCAATTGAGCTCTTTATTACTCTGTTCTCATCAAAAATCGAGACACTCTCCTAAGAAAACCAAGCCAAGGTGATTACACGCTCTGTGCCCAGCATAGTGCATCTGAGAAAATTTGCTCATGATTCAATTACTGGGGAAGAGCAAAGGGCTGGTTCTGACTCAAAGACTGAGCCAACTATAGAGGCTCTGCGTTAGGATCAGCAGTGCTCGTGGGAAAAGACCACTTGGTAGACATGTGAGAGGCCTCGTGTGCTGGTGACTGGACAATCATGGGAGTTCCAAGTGTGCCTCTGATTTGCTGTGTGGCTGAGAACTCAGCCCCTTTGAGCTTCTTCTTCCCCATCAACATGACAGAGGTTATTTATGAGAAGCCCGGAAGATTTTAACATACTTATTGATGCTACTATGGGCATCTTGCCCAGCTGTCCCTGCCAGGGACTCTGCCATTAACACCAGGACCCAGCTGCATACACTCCTGCTCAAGGCTTGGTCCTTAAGTGGTCTGGGCAAATTCCTCATGCCTGTGTCAGGGGGCAATTCTGAGTTGGAGCTCACACAACCACTTTATTGCCTCCCCGGAAATGCCCTCCTCCCAATTCCGTCACTCTAAGCATATACCCACATACAATCACTCTAAGACAAATTGATACCAGTTTTTTTTTTTCTTTATTCTCTTCCAGAAGTGAGCACACTAACAACAAGAGCAAAAAATAACGCAGACAGTGAACCCTATGGCTAGGACAAGTCCAGTCCTTCCCACCAGGCAGAGGGTGATGAGGGAATTGTCGGGAGTAGCGCCTCCGGCTGGATGTTGTGTTGAGGGTCAAGGATCTAAATCCACGACACTACATGTGGAAAATAAACGGGCAAAACAAATTTCAAACTGATGACATCATTCTGGCTATGTTTACACCACACCAGTGAAACCAGTTGGAAAAAAAAAAAACTGGATCAACTTGACTGTCAAGATGACACCAAATTATAGCTGGTCTGTTGGTTTCTTCTTTTTTTTAAATAACAGAATCAAATAATTATTTAAATAAATGTATTACCTAATTGTTCTGCTAACATGTGATGAATGACCTTCACTTTTTTCAATTGCTCTCAGCCCAGTTGCTTATACTGAACACACCACCCCTAACACTCTGTTATGTTGTCTGTTTGTTTCAAATATTCCTGATAGACTAAAAGGCAGCAAACGACTGAAAGGCATAGAAAGCTGAACACCCCTAGAACGTGTTCTTGGTGACAAGGCTAAGGCTCTGCTTAAGCGGCCAAGTATGTTGTTTACATCATTTCCAAGTGTCCAACGTTCGTTAGGAAATCAAGTGCCCGCTTTAAACCCGACTGACCCTTGGGCAACATTCAAATCCCACAAGTCACAATCTGCCACCCAAACCTAGTAACAGGGACAAGCGATCCATCGAGAACAAAGTGAGCCCAGAGAGCTGCCGCAGAGCGAGCCCAACTCAAAATAAATCTGCTCACAGGCGTTGTGACAGCTATCTCCCCTTCCTTCACACACAGGGAGCCTTTCATCTCCGAGATTTGCAAACATTGGCACGTAATCTTCATAACATCCTTGTGAGCTAGGCAGGTGGTACGTGTTATGATCCCTCATATTAAAGATGGAAAGATGATAATGATGGTGATAAAAATTAAAGCACATCAAACAGTATCAGCATCATCACATCAAAAGACCCATGGCTTTCTCAGAAAAAAAAAAATGGAAACTGTCAAGTGTATTCTCATCTATTTCACTAAGTTTTACACCAATGCAAAGGTCCTCCCAGTTCTGAAGGTCTAAAGCATAAGGAGATGAATTATCACATTGTTCAAGGGTCAGAAAACTCTCTTGGAAGTCAGGCATTCTTTTTTAAGTGTTTTATTTATGAAAAACACCGCAAGAAATGTTCTCTGGATCACATCTGCTCTGGTGGCTGCCCTTATCCCAGTGTGAGGGGGAGGTGTCACTGAGCCTAGGAGATCATTTTAACCTCCTCCTGGGAGCCGGTGAACCGCCCATGTGTGAACTTTTGCAGAGGAGAGACTTCCAGACAAATCCGAGAGCCCTGGGCACAGCAGCCCGCAGGCGAGCCGCCATTCGCAGAGGGCAGCTGGTACCAGCGCCCTGGGGACGAAGAGAGCGGAGCTGTTCCTCCCTTTGGGTCTTAAGAAGTCACCGTAAAATTGAACATACGCCCCAAAGACCCACAGAACATAAACACTATCAAGATTTGGGCTGGGAGAGAGGAGGAATCAGAGAAGGGGCCGCAGCGCACTTTCTTGGAGACTGTCCCGGAGCGTTTCTCTGAGGTTTCTCCCGTGTTTCAACAAGTCATTTGCCTCCTGGAGGCGGGAGGAGAAAGAAAGGGCTCCTCTGCCTATACCTTCCCTGCACAGGTTGCGGCCTGTGACAGGGCTCCTGTGCCCCCGGCAGCCCAGGCACTAACCCGCGGTAGGGGCTGTCGGTTAAGACACGTCCTGCGTGTCTCCCGAGGGAGCGGGGCAGTGCTGCATCCCCACCCTGTACAATTTTCCAGAACTGAACTCTTCTCTTTAATCTCTTCTCTCTTCTCTGCTCCTTTCTGTCTCACGTGCGCGCGAGCGCACATGCTCCATCCCCCCACCCCCCATCTTTGCAAGCCCACATTTCTCAGATCCCACTTGAGAGCCCCAGCCTCACAGCGCCGCCTGCCCGTCCTTTCGGAACACCCTTCACGGGGGGGAACCCGTCCCTGTCGGGGAAGAGGAAAGGTCCCGAGCTGCCCGGGGCGGAGGCAGGGCGTTGAAGGGCACATTTTCCTTCCCTGCCGCCGGGTGCGCTGCCCAGGGCTGCGAGCCCCTTGCAGGACGCAGCTCTCTTGGAGAGGGCCGCCGAGGGCGGAGAAAGGGGCGCGCGGACCGCGCGGAGGAGACGAGGTGAGGAACCAGGCGGGAAAGGGGGCGGAGAGAGGGGAGCGCGGAGGCAGAGGAGGGGGAGGCGAGGGGGCAGAAGAGGCCAGAGAGGAGGGGAGCGGGGAGGGGAGGGGAGGGGAGGGGAGGGGAGAGGAGAGGGAGGAGGGAGGAGGGCGGGCGAGGGGGAAGGGAGCGGGGGAGAGGCGGCGCCCACGCGCCCTTTCAAGTCCCCGCGCCCCACCCCG
>NC_060275.1:57960349-58043830 GCF_021613505.1 Equus quagga | reverse complement strand
GCATCTTTCCTTAGGCTAGGAGCTGATTGCTGCGCTCACCTGTGACCCCCCAGCTCCAGACAATCGACTAGCCTCCTGCTACGCCCACCGAGAGAGCAGACCACTACCTGCTGTGTCCATCAAGCACTGTGCGACAGGGCAATCTTGTGACTATTGTGGGAGGGACATTTCAGTCACATGTGAAACACCCTGTTTGGGGGTATATAACCACTCTGTGCACCCCACTTCTTCGGTGCCCTTTCTTCCTTCGGGAAGAAAGGCCCCGGGCCATGGTTCCTCATAAAGCTTTGTTTAATTTTCTCTTGCTCTTCTGTCTCATGTGAATTTAATTCGTTCTCCGGCCAGACGAACCCACATTTGGGGAGTTCTACAATATAATAATAATTATAATAATACAATACAATAATACAATAATAAATAATACAATAATAAAATAATATAAATATATTAATATATATTTTATTTATATATTTATATATAAAAAATACATAAATAAAATAAAATAATACAATAATAAAACATCTAGTTTAAAGAATATTTTTGGAGGTTAAATTAATGAATACATGTCCAGCAGATAAATGCGTGAGACACACCAAAACTCCCGGAAAGGAGTAAGGACTGTACAAAGTGAGCTGTCCTCGGTAATCAATCATTCTGTCATCAATACTCCACACAACAAATGTGTATTGTCATTAGCTTTTATAGGTAAAGAAATTGAAGCTAGAATTGTTACAAAAAAGGAGAGGAATATTCTGATGTTATATTCACAGAAAACCCTGAGCTGAATTTGCCGAATTTAGAAGGTTGATGAGGTAATCGTTCTCGTCAAACCAGAATGTGACGGTTAGAATAGATAGGAAAGCCGGCCCCTGGCTATAGTCGGGTGGGGACTAATCCAGCATTTCCCCGGTGTGTGGGCTGGGGAGGGCTGGAGAATAAATCGGGGGTGTCAGTGACAAGGTGACATTTGCACGCACCCTGAAGACTGAGTGGTTTCCGAGGTTCTGTAGAGAAAGATAGTGCACAAGCAACTGAGGAAACCGTCTGAGCAAAGCCAGGAGGCTGAAAAGCAAAGTCTAAGTTCAGACGTTCGCAGAGGTTTGGGTAGGAGAGGAGTGAAGTGCCACGGGGGCGACAGGGCCCACGAGTTAGGGGTGACGCTAAGGCAGGTCTTGGCCTGAGACTGAGCTCCGTTTATTCTCACGGCTTTAAGGGTGGGCGGGAAGAGAGGGATCCCTGTGGACTCGGGCTGGGGCAAGGGCGGCGGCCTCCCTGGGGAGCCAGCCGCAGGGCGGGGCCGGGCGGGGAGCCGGGCAGGCTCAGCGAGCAGGGCGGGAGCAGAGGCCCGTCCAGAGCTGCTCGGGGGTCGGCCAAGAGAGACAAGAGGGGCGCCTCAGAGGGGCCAGCAGGATCCAGTGATTGCAGAAAGGGAGGAAGGGCCGAGAGGAACAAGCAACGAGCCAGGTTTTAGGTGAAGTCACTAGGAGAAAGCCGTGCATCTTGCTGAGGAAAGAGGCATGCGAAAGTCAGTGTCTAACTGCGCTTCCGCGAGGAGCCAGCGGGTCGGCGAGGGCATCCCGAGGGGAGGTCCTGTATGGGCGTCTGAGCGCAGATGCCTGGCGGGCCCCTGGACTTGAGGTCTGGGGTCAGGCAGCCCGTCTGAAGTCCTCCTTCCGAGGTGGCAGTCAGCACTGCGGCCCAAGATAAGCTGAGAATAGAAACTTGTATTTTAACGTGGAACCGAAGAAGGAAAACTAGCAAAAGAAACTCAGGAAGAACTATTCTCGAGACAACAGCAGGAACGAGTATCCCAGAACCCAGGGGCAGAGTTGAGAGCAGAGATAGAAGGCGGCGGGAGATGTGAAGAGGCGGAGCGATGGGGGGCTGAAGCGTCCTCCAGGCGGCTGAGGAAGGCGAGTCAGGAAGAAAGCTGAATTAAAAATTTCCTCTATTACAATGACTTAAGAGGAAAATAGCCCGCGAAAAAGAGCTCAGAAGTAGGCTTTCATTGCAAACAAATGCCTTTGGGGACATGTAAATACTTTTGAATGTCACACTGTTTAACTCAAACAAATAATAATATAAAGTATTTAAACTTATAGATCAACTGAACTGGTCAAATCAGTCTATTTTTCTGTCCTCCTCTCTTCCCCACTAGAAGCAGATTAATTTAGGTTCTAGGTGTCTATTTACAGAATAACTTAATGACAATGCATGTTTTCACCAATCTCCTGGTACCCACCGTTAAAACACTGAAATAAGAATCCTTTTTTCTTAATCTTTACGAACTGTTTATCCCATTGAATTTTGAAGAAATTGAAAGAGTAAAAAAATTGGCGATTTGTCTGAAATAAGAGTGTGCTTGTTTTAAAAAAAGAAAAGGCTCCCCAGAGAACATTTTAATGCTGTTGAGCATTTAGTAAGAAAAACATTCAAATATAACCAACGTCAGCGGGCCTGCAAAACTGTCACTAAGTTTCAGACGAGAACCAGGCTAAACCCAGGGGAGGACGCGCTGCTTGCTCTTCCTTCCTCATCAACTTCACCACTTAAAAATGTAGACACATCATCAGGACTGCTTCCGAGAGCCCAGTGCTCGCAGCAGAGGTTTCTTCTTAACTGTTTTTCCCCAGCCAAGTCTTGCTTAGCTGCCGCCTTTTAAATTATGTGCTCCACGATGAAATTGGATGCACCGCTTTTTAGGTTTGCGTCCAGCTAAGCTCATGTTTGGGGAGAAGCCAACCGTAGAGGCAGTTTTCTGCCTACGAGTAGGAAACTCCAAGTTCACTAAAGTTCAGAAAGTCCAGAAAGACCGATTACGGGGAAGGGTAGACAGGCCTGTTTGGTGGCTCAGGACCTTCACAGGACGCCCGAACCCCGCTGGCTCAGGTCAACACACTGCGTGGTACTGACGCACGATTTTCTCCTCTTCTCGGCTGCTCCATTTCCTTTCTCATGGAGGACCCCTGATAAATACGTGTTCATGTGGTTTTGTCCTCTGAAGATAGTCCATGTTTTCGTTCCAGAAATTCTTATTTAGTTAAAATAGCACTCTGACTTTTCAAAAAGTTTTTTTTTCACATTTTTATCTTATTCTCCCCATGGTGTAGAAATGACTACAGGAGGCTTGTCAACTCCGATAAGCCTCCTGGGCGCTTGCAGAGCAGAGCATTTCAATAGGTTGACAGTGGCCCCGAAGCTACATTAGGGGACCCTGGGCTACGGTCCAGACCTTCTGGCTCCAGGAGTGCGCCCTCTCCATCAGGTAAAGCTGACTTCCTGACGCAGGCTTATCTCTCATGTCTTGTACTTTTCCATGTTATCTTGATGACAAATAGATCATTTAAGGTGATTTTGCTCACAAATAACAGAAGACTTCTAATGGCTTTTCAAAAAGAGAAATTGTTATTTCATATAACAAAAACCCTTAGGGCCATTGTTTCTGTTTCCTGGAGTGTCTCCACAGCCTGCCCAGACACCTGGGTTCATTCTTTCCCTTCCCTCTGCAGCCGTCCTCCTCAAGCTGGCCCCTGGTGGTTGTAGGATGGCTTTCCAAACATCCTGTCCTCGCACAGCAACACGGGAGGGTGGAGAGTCAGAACGCCCCATTGGCCTTTGTTTAGAGTGGGAGTAGCTTTCCCCAACACTAGGCTACACTCCCCTCCCTTCTGGTTGACCAGAACAGGATTGCCTTAAACCAATAAAGCTTTGGCCCTGGAGCTGGGATGGACCCAGGCTCCCTGAAGTGTTTGCAGCCAACACTTAAAGGGAATCTGAGTGCTGTCATTAGGAAGGGTGTGAGCCAAGAGCAGGGACTGTCAGGCAAGCCTGATCATGAGGTGGCTCCTGGATGAGGTTAGAAAGAAAGCCTATTTGACCCAGACTTGGGAGTTCTAAGGATTTGTTCTTGGTCTAGTCAGCAAACTTGAATGACAGCCCTTAAATTTTCTGGACCAAATATACCTTCTGTTCTCCTTGGTGGTGCTTAACTTTTGGAGGGTTAATATCCACCATCAGATCTGTTGAGACCTATGGATCCTCTGTCCCCAGGGGAAATTGCTCGTGAATTCATACATACAAAATTTTACTTAACATTTCAGGGGGCCGAGAGCTTCCTGGTGCTCACTCAGAACAACTCGAGATTCATACCCAGGTTCTCTGGTCAGGAAGCTTCAGGCTCCTCCGAGCCCACCCTGGGGACGTGTGGCACAGGCAATCAGTGCAAGAAAATACCAATTCTCTGGATCTTCTATTTCTGTGAGTAATAAAACCCTTTGTCTCTGACCCAGCAGTCTTACGTCTTCTGTCAGCATCCACAAAACTGTGACTGGCTAAGTTGTTAGTTTGCAAGTAGGGTAAAATCTCAAACCTTTCACAATTTTTGACACAGTGCTCCTCATTTAGGGAGCCGCATATGGTCAGAGAATTTGCCTGTAAAAGTTGCCTTTTCCTAACAAAATGGCTTGCGTTTTTGCATTCAATGATGAGATTTATGCAACCATTGCATTTTTTCTTTTTGCCTTGGCTACTAGGAAGCTCAATAGTAAATTAACATTCAATTGAAATAACTTCATGAGCATAGGTTAAGAATAATTATCTTTTATTTGTTGTATACCATCTTGATATTAATATATCCATTTTCTTCTGGTAAACTGGTGAATGATAGTAAGAAAAGTTCATTGTCTTCTGGTAAGTGCTAAATGAATAAACAGTCCAGGATATGGCTAACCTGGACTATTATAGTATCTAACACTATTTAAATAATTATTTATATTGAATGATGTGTTCCAAATGCTACAGGCCCTCTCTTTTCAGAACGGGAACTCAGTGGGGTCAGAGTCTTCAGTGAATCCATGACACAAGGTCTAGAGAGAGCCACACCATGGCAGGAGCTCTGGGGCACTCCTGAAGTATGGGGGTTACTGATGGTTCTCAGAGATGTGAGCTTGTATGACTCCTTCCCCTGCAGGAAGGACCAAGTTCTCAGTGGAGTACAAGGTGAGATCCAAGATGTGGGAATGATGAGGGCAGAAACTCTGAGGGCAAGGAGCGTTGAACATAGACTCCAGCAATGGGGCACCACACACTCTCCAGCAGTGTCCTGGGTCGAGTCTCCTAGAAGCAGAGCCTAGGACAGAGCTTCAAATGTGTTTGATTTATTTAGAAAATACTAAGAGGGGATGAGAGAAGCATGATAAGGTAGGAGAAAGGGTCCAAGCAAGGTGTAGTCTTAGATAAAGTCCATCCTTGGCCTGATTGGTGGCATGGGAGTGGGGGACTTGCCTCCAATGAGGCCACTGTGCTAGGCTGGAGGGCATCGCATGCAGGACACATACCTGCCCCTGGGGCAAGGTGGCTCCCATTGGCTGAGGGGCAGATCTCCAGGGAACCAACACTCCCAGCAGGTGGGGGAGATGCACTGCCCTGGTAAAGGAGACAGGAGAGGGCACCAACAGCGTCTTCTAGAACAGGGCTGCCGGTTTGAGGGGTCAGCCTGAAGGATGCAGGACTGCATAGCACATGCAGTGTCACACTGGAGTTGCTGTGATCGCAAGTTTCCTAGCTGTAAACGATGGCAGGTCATTACCATGTCTGATATTGATAATTTGGGGGCTCTCTGGACTGACGTTATCTATAAGTGGTCCCTTTAAGGATTAAAGTCAATGAGCTCCTTACTCCATTTTGTTATGCTTTTTGCAGCTCTGGAATCGAATTTACATGAAATTGTTCTGTTGGTGTCTCCACACTTTCCTTTAAAAGGAGCACAAGTCAGTTGGTCTCTACAATCCAGGAGAACGTGCAGTCGGATCTTTCCATGCGGCACAGCAATGTGGTTCACCGTGGAACAGAGAAGACTGAAAAGTGCTCATCAACCTTTTCCCGCTGATGGAAAGTGCAGGTTAAGAAATGAAACTACCTGGTTACAAATTCATTAACAGTGAGACGACCTCGGGCTGAGCTTCTTGACCACCCAGTCTGTCTCTAAAACTTTGTGCAGAATGGAACTGCCGCCATGCTCTGAGGAGGCCACTGCCTCTTAGTCACCAAGTTATTTGTCAGTAAATTCTCAAGTGAAACTTGGTCCTCAGCTCACACACACTGAGGCCTCTGGGAGTCTAAGGGCGGCATCACTCCGCACGGCGCGGGTGAGAAATGCCATGTGAAGGGGAGCTGAGAGCAAGCGCCAAACTGCATGAGCACAGACTTGCTTCTTCAGATCAGACGTCTTCAGACCGGGGAGTCGGAGCTGAGTCTCGTGGGGACTGAGTTCCCTGTGAGAAGTATCCATTCCCAGTGCACTGTAAGAAGTTCCTAACAATGGGATCTACTGCTAATAAGGATGTATTAATTGTCCACTTGACATTTTACAGCCAGATAAATAGCAGGGTAACAAGCTCATGGAAGATTTCAGCCTTTCTAGAGCAGAAGGGCCAGCCCTATTCCCCACCCGCCACCCAACCTGGACCATTCAAAATAGGACCCCAATAATGCTCCACCTACAACGGATCGTCTCCAAAGTAGATGCAGTAGCCCTGAGTGGTCGTTGGGCCTGAAAGGCAGTGAGGGAAATTCCAGGTCATGGAAAGAGAAGAAAGAGTTCTGAGCGATTGTGAAACGTTTTGGGTTTCCAGTCATAGGCTTGGGTAAGACTGCCGGGCTCTTTTCGACATTCCTGTTCTCTCCTTGGCTGTGGGACCCCTGCTCCTCCCGGAAGAGGAGGGGTAAACCATTGGGCTGTAAATGTTAATCTGCTTCCTCGAAAATAAAAGATAAATTATGCCGTAAGAGGTGCATCAGAGGAATCAAATACTTTGCGAAGAAAGTCCTTCTTTCTTACCCTACTCTTTATTTTCTTTAGAGGCAAACATTAATCATATCACAAAATACGAAATTTAAGTGGTGACAGATGCTACAAAGGGAAAGTGTAGGGAGCTATGGTTGCATTGAACAAGGTGTCCATCCAGTCTGGGAGCACAGGGAAGCCTCTGTAAGGAGCAGCCCCAAAGGGAGACCAGAGGGTGAACGGAAGTAAGTAAACAGTGCAGAGGAACTCAGCGAAGGCCCTGAGGCAAACGGAAACAATGAAAGCAAGCTCCTGGAGTGGGAAGAGAGAGGAGGAAAAGGGCCACAAGGAGGCAGGAACCGTAGGCACGTCCTCCAGTCCCTGAGGATTTTATCCTGAACAGTGGAACAGAAATAGTGAGTTGTAAGCAGGAGGAAGGCGTACTCACATTTGCACCCACGCAGCGGCAGTTTGGCGACTGGAATGTTGGGCAGAAAGAGCAATACGGAGAGACCAGTTAGGGGTCACTGCAGGAATGTAGGGACAAAGCTGTTCTTTGGACTAAGGTGGTGGCCATGGGGAAAACAAAGGGTCTTTCTTTCCCTACTAGACAATGAGCTCCTCAAGGGCAAGATAATGTCCCGGCCGTTTGTACTCCCGGACGTGGCACAGATACAGCCTCCACCAAGTGGTCCCTCCATGAAGCTGTGTGCAGTGATGGAAGCCCAGTGGGTCCACAGGACTGGAAATGAGGGCTCCGCGCGTCACAAGAAGAGTGACGCGCAGACAGCTGACCTGGGAGCTTACAGTCAGGCAAAGACAAGAGCAGAAATGGTGGATGGGAAAGAAAGCTGGCAATACAGTGGTCACTCTAATTTTTTTCTGTGTTCTGGCTGTGCCTCACCCAATAAATCTGAGCATTCCCGCTAACAGTCCCTCTCAGCTAGTTATATCTTGGCGCTACACACCCACCGTGGCGCACATTCTCACTTTTGGCCCTGCAGCAGAAATTTCGAAAAGGGTGATCACGCCCATGCCTTCGTTAACTATGAAATTGAAAGATCCCAAGATGAGAGGCTCCCTCCTCCCTTCAGTCCCTCCCACATGCTGGGGTGCCTTGGGCAGTATCTGTGCCCATGCAGCCCTGAATACTTGAGGGGTCCACACAGGTAAGGGACTCAAAGTTTGTTCACTGTCTTCTCAGCACTGTGACCTCACGTGGTTCTCAGCCACCCTTCGCAGGGGCATGTTGGCAACACCTCCCATGAGAGGGCTGCAGACCCCGGTGTTCAGGGAGACATGCAACCCCTCGCCACAGGCCTCCCTGCACCCAGGACCCAGAGAGAACTCAGCAGGAACTCCAGATCATTTGTGCCAGTCAGTCATCCACGTCCCTCACCAGGATTGTCTTGGACAAGTCACAACTGTCTGGGGTTTCCCTGATGGAGGGGAAGGGTCAAGTGCCAATTAGCAGGGTCTAAGTGGCCTCCTTCACTGTCACTGTCTCCCTCTGCAGATGCTTCCCCACCCCCATCTAGACACTCTCTGCCTTCATTTCTGGAACATGAAACCTCCTGAAGCTGGGGACTCCGTCCCCGGTGCCTGCTCTTTCCCTCAGCCTTCCCGCACTGGGACTTCCGGACACTCCTCTTCACCCCTCTCCCGGCGCCATCCTCCTCCCCTTCTACTCCCTGGACACCAGCACAGACTCAGTGACCAACTGGGGACACTAGAGAGTTTCTATGTGGGAGCGACTTCACGGTGGCCGTCTGGAGGGTGGGGCCACGCTGGGAGAGAGGGCTGGAAACTGCGCTGCGCAGGAAGCCTAGGGGTCTTCCTCAGAGGGCGCCCTAGGGGGAGCTGGGGAGGGTCGGCTCGCCGGAGCCATACAGTTGTCTTTTGGGCTCCTTTTCTTTGCACCCACTTGAAGGCACTTGGGGTAGCCTGTGGTTCACACGCGGCCGCTCTTCCAGTAGGATTCCTAACACGCGCACTGGCAGCTAGCTCACTGGCTCAGAGTCACACACACCCCACTTTCCTCTTCTCTCTCATCCCTTGTTGGAGCGGAGCAAGCCTGCCCCCAGGTGCAGCCTACTAGAGAAGGCTGGACCAGTGGATTGATTGCTTCATTCATTCACTACCTTGGCAACCAATTATTGAATTCTTCCTTAGGTGAGAAGCTAGGAATACAGGAATTAATGAGACAAAAATCCCTGCTTCCTCAAGGAACCATCAGTCAGATGGGAGAGAGATTAGCAAACAGGCATTTAGGATCCCGTGGGACACGTGCTCTGATTACAGGGGGCTGGGGACCCCAAAGGAGGGGCCAGACTCAGCTTTGAGGCCCCATGGAAGGATTCCCGAAAGTGTTGGTTTTCTGGACAAGCTCCCAAATGTTGGCCCTGTTGTCTAGCGTCCCTCAGAGCCTCCTTTAGCTCTGAAGCATGCACTTCTGATGTGAGATGGAATCTTGTGTTGAAAAGCAATGCTTGATGCAGTCAGACCACTGTGGGCTTTGCTCGGAAATCTAGGAGAGAGTCCTTCAAAGGTGCGTGTACCCCAGGATACAAAATGGAGTGCCAGACCAAAGTGTCCGAACCCCTCCTGACAACCATTTTAACCTCTTTCTAAAAATAGAAAAGGCTTGGGCTCCCTTCACTTCGAACATGGACAGATGCACAGGTCCTCACTCGATGTGTGTGACAGTCACACTGTCACATGGCGGAGAGATGGTGGGGCACACCCTTGCTAACTGGTTCACTTTAGTCTCATGCGGTATGTTGCTGGCTACGTGCCCACAATTTACTCATTGTATTATCTAGATTTAACTGATCCTCACAAAAGAAACCACAGATCGAAGGCAATTCTCGTGATATGGGCTCAAGAGAACAAGAAAGTGGAGGGGCTAACTCTCCTAACAGGAGACACATTTGCAGGTAAAAATAGCAATTGTTTCATTTTTATGTGAACTTTTGTAAATTTCTGTTTTGCTTAAAATGCATAGTGTGCAAAATATGCCTATACAACAGAATGTTCTCAGATTTGTAAGTAAACACATAAATTCAGCCATTTGCTTAAAAATGTTTCATTGACAGTGATTTTTTATTAAAAATGCTGATTGACCATTGATTTAAATTGCTAATCCCTGACTCAAAGTAGGCAGCCAGTCTCTGTCGGGGAGCTCCTCTTGCCCTCCTGGCTTCAGCTTCCTCTCCTCCACACCAAAAGCTCTGGATGCCTATGTTACAATGGGGCCACACCGGCAGTGGAACAAAGTAACAAAAACAATGCTTTGGGTAAATTGCAAAGTAAAAGTCCAGAGGGACTCTTTCTGTTTCCTGGCTGAAGTCCCTCACGGCTATGAAAGCAGTAGAAAGCTCGACACCTTCCTGGATGTGGCAGGCCACTGTCCACCTTGGTGACAGGCATGCGGCTCACCTTCTGCTGGGATGTATTGCCAAGCTCCATGATGGTTTTATGAAATCCCGTCTTTGATTTGGTGCCTGGTGGTTTGCAGTTAGAAGTCTTACCTTGTTCTGGATGGAAACCATGTAAAACTATCACAATATATGTTGTTTTCATTCTAGACTATGAATTCATTGGCCGCCATCCAAACCAAACTTCAGCCCTATTTCCTCAATATTTGGCCCACATTTATAAACCTCAGAGAACCTCCCAGCCAACCTGGCTTGAATCTGAAGTTTCTGTACCCACATTTTACACAGCCCTGCTTTTAAAACCAGCAAGCCTGCAATCAACTGCTCAAGAATCTACTTGTGTTGTATGTAATTTCTGTAGTGTTTGTTTAAAAAAAGAAGAAAGATTACTTGGTGATTCAAACTGAGTAAGCTTAATAGAACTGTAATGATCTTGGCCATCAATTTCAAAGCTGCAATGGCTAATCACTGTAGATCCAGCTCTGTATCCTGACACACACATGGAGAGTATTAACAGAGATCTTCCCACAAAGTTTCTTTTAGAGCTTAGTACAGCAATTTGCTAAATGTTCTCCCTCACTTCTATAGAAAAGGTCATGGTCCCTTTTAAATAAATACTCTAATGCCTTCTGCATATTGCCTTTGTAAAAAATACATAACGTGTGTGCAGGTCCCAAACAGGAGCAACATTTGCATGTGGCAACATGTCATACAGTTTGCATCATGACACTGCAGAGTTAACAACACCTGTGAAAAATTTTGGCTCGGTAATGAATGCTTATATTGTATGCGCAGGAGAAATACGCCATGTGTATTACACCCTATAAATGCTACACAGGAAATTAACATAAAGGCATTTGCAAAGTAAAAGCTTATATATCTCTCCCAAGGAGGGTCCCAAGACTTGACTTCACCCCTCAAACACTGGGCAAGGATGCTGTATAAGTCTACACGTTGATTCTTCATCAGTCCTGTAGACGCTCTCCAACACGTGAGACAAGAAGGCTCCATTTGTCTTCCTTTACTACTATTTATTATAGCACCTGGGACACATAAGCAGGAGATGCTGGTGGTCAGAGCTCTGGCCCAGTTCAGAGGCTGGGTGTCAGAAAGCATGTGTGCTGCCGCCCCCCTCTGAGCCTGATGGAAAAGAGAAGGGGGAGTGCCACTGAGGCTCCAGTGCACGTGCAGGCTTCCTGCTATGTGATGGTGATTAACACCTGCAGCTGGGTCCATCCAGCCTGGAGTCTGGATGTACTCGGGTGGGATAAATGGGAAGGAACAACGTGGTGTTATTTTAGGTATCCGTGGCTGCCAGGCCACTGGCCAAAGAGGGTGAGTCTTGAACCATGTGCAAGAAAAACAGAAAAGGGAGTGGCAGGGCAAGTATGTGTGTATTACAGGCTACAAGCAGACACCCCTGTAAACTGAGGGTGAGAAACTGGAGTAGGGGGCATGACTTAGCATATCTGGCTGTTGATATAAATACCACCTTTTCCACTGCAAATTGCATAAAGTCCCATCTCACTTTGTGGTGTAGGAAATAGACACAGACATCAGCCTGTTCTTCTGTGTGAAGTGTGCATGAGACTGTTAGTCCTTATCAAGGCCTTGTTGATTTTGAACCTGATTCCCATCCACAACTCAGGCAGCAATTTGAAATGCCAATTTCTAAATGTAATGAGAGATCCGTGAAGGGGTTCATCTCCTGGAGGGTAAATTGGAATGTCTCGTGGTTAGTTTGCAGCCTTATCCCCCATATCGTCATTTATTTAACAACTGCTGTGGTTCACTGAATCTGAGACACCATCCACTGCCACACGCACCCTGATTTTACGTTCCTCTAAGAAAAAGAATATGTAGGAGCTGTCACTGAAAGATGCATGCTGATTTCCAAGGTGTTCAATTTGAAAATGGACATGACTTAGGATTCATGAAATAGTGTCTTGTTGCAGGCCTATTAGATGTCAGGTACTGGAGAGATTTCTTCCTTTCTTCATAGAACTGACTGCCCAATCGGATATGAGGCAAGACTACATCTGTAACCCCTTAGTTCTTCCATAGGCCCGACCACAAGGAAGCCAGACTTTCTCTTAAGTGTTTCACTCCAGAAAGATGTCAGCCCTTACGCCTGCCACGTTTAACAGCAGGTGAGCAGGTAAACAAAAGAAAATAGGAAGATGCACAAATCTTCAAATTAGCCAGCACTTGAGCTCTATGGTGCTGGAAACCTTACGGAACCTAATTTCCATAACTCCGCATTGATTTCTGTTTTGTTTGCAAATATGTTTCCTGTATTTATTCCTTGTGAATAAATAGCACTGTCTATTTCATTTCTAGAAAAATAAACATGTGCTGTTTCACAGACAGCAGTTCACTGGACAGAGAAGAGCAGAACCCAGATATGGAGATCATACACTTTTTTTTTTGAGGAAAATCAGCCCTGAGCTAACATCTGCCACCAAGCCTCCTCTCTTTGCTGAGGAAGATTGGCCCTGAACTAACATCTGTGCCTATCTTCCTCTCTTTAATATGGGGGACACCTGCCACAGCATGGCTTGATAAGCGGTGCATAGGTCCGTGCCTGGGATCTGAACTGGCAAACCCCAGGCCCCTGAAGGGTAGTGAGCGAACTTAATCACTAGGCCACCAGGTTGGCCCCAGATCATACACTTGGAAGTAAGATTTTAAAAACAGATTGTTATCCATCTATACTTCCTCATCTTGCTTTACAGGTGTAGCCTGGAGGCAAGTTTTGGTTTCACTGGATTAGTTTACCATTGATGCCCTGAGATCCAGTTCTGAAAGTGACCAGGACAGCCATTTAAGTCAGGCAGGCACAGTGGAAGGTACACCTGTGTACCCACGTCTAAGCCACAAGGGCCCCGACTGCGTCCTTTGCTTTCATCCTTTTTCTGCCTGCATAGTCTTCGAACCCCAAGCTATTGACCACCCACTCAACAAAAAGGAACCAATTTCTTTATCCCACTTCGCTCTGTCAGGTAACTTTCTCATACTTACAGATTTGAGCCTGATTTGATTCTATGCCATTATTTTCTTCATTTTGCTTCGTAAAAGACTTAGGTTAAAGGGTGCATCTGATGCCCTATCCAGCCTGAAGGAAAACAGCTCTCCTGGAAAGGTTGTCTGTGGCATTTGAGTAGTAACACACTCTATAAACTCAACGAGTAACGCAAGCTCAGAAATGTCACTCGACCTCTTCTGCCGTCACAGCACTGGTTAGGATGGCTCTCCAGTTCACAGTCCTGAACTGTTTTATTTTCATTTCGATTATTTAATTGGTTTTTTTAAAGACTTTATTTTTTCCTATTTTCTCCCCAAACCTCCCAGTACATAGTTGTATATTCTTCGTTGTGGGTCCCTCTAGTTGTGGCATGTGGGACGCCGCCTCAGCATGGCTTGATGAGCAGTGCCGTGTCCCCGCCCAGGATTCGAACCAAAGAAACGCTGGGCCATCTGCAGCGGAGTGCACGAACTTAACCACTCGGCCATGGCGCCAGCCCGGATTTAATTGGTTTGCTTTTATTTCAATGTCACCAATGATTCTGATGTTTGCAAAGTTTGGAGTTTCCTGGATCTGTCGTTCCATCAAAGTGGGCTACTCTGTGGTTACCCAGGTAATTTTATCCTCATTTCTCAAGTTCAAGATTGGCAGCTTTATTTTATTCTTTCTCTTTCTCCTTGCAGTATATATGACCAACAATGTCTTACCTTTGTATTAGGCTCTGCAGTTCCCAAATACTTTCTCATACATTATTATCTTCGAAATTCGTACAATCTTTGTCAAGTGATCCACCACAGCCTTTTAGGCAAAAACTCTTCATTTTTGTATTCATCTTTAGAGAGAGGAAGGGCAAATAGGTTCATTTGTTGCCTTTCTAGTTTATAGTCATTTTTAGCACTAAAAACAGAGAGTTAAAGTAGACTTAGATAAAGATCATTGTCATGACATAGAGTAAAATCTCTTCTCCTGGGTAAATGACTGTATGGCTACATTTCATTCAAATGTATAAAAATAAAATATCAAAACACAAAGTGGCACTTATAGTTTGAGCATGGCAGCATGAAGTTGACAGTTACATCTTTTTATTTTGAGATTCCTTTATCACCACAAGAAGATTAGGAAACAAATGCAAACTCCATTTCCAGCAAAACTCAGGAGCACCTGAAATCACAAACAATAACAGGAAAAGAAAACTTTCCAAAAGGGACAGTTGGAGCCGCGGGAATGTGGAGGCTACGGGTCTCAGACACAGCTGGGCGTCAGAGAGGAGGAGTCCTTTGGGCAGCTAGGCAACAATATCAGGGAACTTATAGACTTTTCCACAAGAGCTAATAGGTATAAGATCCTAAAAGAAAGGAAGTTTGATCCAAGAAATTTTCTAATTGTCCTTATTTAACGAAAGAATGAAGGAACAGAAAAAAGGTTTTGAACTTTCAAGAACTCAAGTAATATTGTTCCCATGGACTCTTCTTAAAGAACCCAATGGGAATACTAGAGGCACACAGGGATGCCTGGTGGGGGCAGCGGGGACAGAAATGGGGCTAAAGGGCCAGTTTTGATCCCTGAGTCTGTTTAACTGATGGTCTAGAACTGAAACAAGTCTGAGAATTATGTTTTAAAACAAAATATAAATGCTGAAAACCGGAAAAAAATGTGGAGACATTAAAACTGACAAAGAAGAGAAATGGGAGATGGGAGATAGTGTCAATTCACTGATTTCTTTATCTTTGACAGGGAAAGAGGGTTAAAATACATTATTGAGAGCTAAAACTCAAAGAATAGAGGTAGAATCCCATTTATTAGTATAAACATGAATACTAACACTGATGAGATAACCAGAATGTCTACGTGGGCAAGGAGGAGAGAAAGGGAAATGGGGATAAGAGAGATGAAGAGGAGGGAGCATTGCTTCCCTTTACATGAAGATGAACAGATTAAATTTACCCATTAAAACACGGTCAAATTGAGTCATAAAGCAAAACAGGTGGAAGAATAAGTACAAAATTGGGTTCAGTCACTAGAAAACTAACTAAAGAGCTTGTTTTTTAAAAAAATAGATAATTTAAAAAGTTAAAAAGCTTAAAAAATCCTAGTATACACAATAAGAAATGATGAAAGGAAAATGACCACAGACATAATTAAATGAAAATAATTAATTTAAAAAAGATAAGAAACTATTTATACACACACAAAATTCTATTTCCCACCATACAAAAAAAATCCTAAATAAAATATTAACAAATAGAATCCCGAAGCTCATTAAAAATTAATATGCCATGACCAATTGGGATTGGATTTAGAAATGCCAAGGTCCTTCAAAATCAGAAAACCTGTTAGTGTATTTTACTATTTTAATAGATGTAAGGAGAAAAATCATAAGCTAATTCACAGATTCAGAAAACATGTTTAGTATGATTGAATGAACTTTTGCGATTTAACTATTTAACTAAGATAGAAATAGAAGTATATCTCTTTTACACGCTAACATATCAGTCTAATTACAAATGTTGATTTCATGCCTAATGGGAACAAATCCTACAAAATTTATTAATGTCATAACTATATACCATCCACAATGATGTAACATTATTCTGGAGGTCCTAGCTAACGCAATTAAATAAGATAAAGAGATTATTGTTATAATAATTAGAAAGCAGAAGGTAAATTATCATATTTATGTTTTAAAGATTGTATTAGTAGAAGATCCAATTATAATATGTACCACAATGATACAATAATTCAATAAGGTGCCTAGGTATAAAATTAATATACAGAAAGCAATAGCCTTCATTTATGCCAACAATGATTAGAAGTCACACAGCAATAAAAACTCCACTTACAACAGCAAAAGACAAAATCCCTAGAAATGAACTTAACAAGAAATATCAAGATTCACATAAAGAGAAAAGTGAAATGCTTCTGAGGCAAACAAAAGAAAACTTGAAAAAATGAAAAGGCATGCAAGGTGCATTACTTACTTCATTCAGTAACTGTTTACTGAGTATCATTTATTGCCATTTTGAGAACCTTCCAAGATCTATGCCTTTTATGGCAACCGGCAGTGTTTAACACGGCAGTGCTTTGCCAGGCTGGTCTCTGGGTGACTGTGGTGAGAAGAGCCTCCTTCCATCTCATGGAAGACGTTATAAGCAGGAAAGAAACCTCTGTTATTTAAACCTCTGAGATATTGGAATAATTTGTTACTGCAGCATAACCTAGCTGCTTCTGACTAACCCATTATCAGATAGGCTTAATTCATGTAGTTTTAGTTCCTGTCCCTATACCCGGTAAAACTATTCCCCTTCATTCCCCTCCTTTCTTCTGAAAATTTTGGCTAGTTTTGCTTGGATATTTTTTCATCTTGAAGTTCAGAATCAACTTGTCCAGTTTCCCCAAACATGCTCTTCCCACGTACAATTGACATTTTTATGTCCATTGCATTAATTTTATGAATTCACCTAGGAAAAAAATGACATCTACGTTATATTGAGTTTTCCTATCTTCTCTGTCACAAAGAGGTGAATTTTCAGTCAGGTTCACATAGCACACAAGTCTTACCCAGTACGAAGGTTTCTAATGATTAATGAAAGATGCAAAGAAAGAAGAAGTAGAAACGCATTGATGTCTGGGAAGTCCCAAACCCATCAGATATAAATTCCTCTTTTTCCCCACTGAAATGAATTTTGTATCTAGAGTGAATAGCTCTATTAAATCAATTGCTTATTTTAATGTCTCTCTAAGGACTACGTAATTAACTTCCATTCAGAAAGTCATCAGTTGTAGGTTTCTTTAAAAGATCATGTATATCCTGCTAAAAGGACGCTTTAGATAAAAAATTAGTACAAGCCATTCCCTAAAACACCAACACTTATCCTTCAGTCATTAAATTCTCTCAGTGTGTTTCCAAGGGGATCCATCTAAAGTCAAGACTAGGAATGAGGAACACACACAAATTTGCTTTAGCTCTTTACCTGCCAGTCCAGAATTCCAAAATCCTCTCCCTCATATACACTAATAGGTGCTCATTATTGCTTATTATTTGAGTGAGAAAACAGCTACAATCAGAAGAAAATTTCTTTGACTTTCCACCCCGTGTCTACTAAACTATCTGAAATAGCATTTTCATCTCTTACACCAGCCTTATCTGGTATTGGTTTGAGATTACGCTCATAAAATAAATCAAATTTAAAAACTCATAAAATAAATTTGAAAGTATTCCCTCTATTTCTAGTCTCTGTGAAAGTTTTTATCAAATTGGAATTGCATCTTCCTTGAAAATTTTTGAAACTTACCTGTAAAATTGACTGGGGATATTATTTTCTTGTGGGAGGATTTTAAATTGCAAACACCACTGTTTTAATGTTATAAGACTCTTTAATTCTCTGTTAATTTTTGAGTAAATTTAGCGGGAAGCTGTGGGAGAGACAGTTTTTCCTGGAAGAGGACAATGGGCATCATCAGGCAGCTTGGCTGATGATCTTAGAGCTGGGAGTCTCGAACGTTGGTCTGAATAGTTGGCTCTGTTACCCTGTGCATTGGAAAGCATTAAAAGATTAGATGATTTACCTACAATACTTCTATTTTTATTATTTCAAAATCCCTGAGAGTCTGTTAACCATAATTTAAGAAATTCCACCCAATGTCAGGCCGAGTACTAATATTTAAATTATGTTCATCATAAAATTCTATAATACCTTAAAAAAACCTAACCAGTCTTATTACGCTATTCGCAGTTCCTGCACCTCTTTTGTCTAGATATGGGACTATATGATTTATCTTCAAGAAAGCATAGAAAAGTCACTCAGATGTTTAGGAAAAGCTTGATCTTGCTCCTATTTTTAGATATGGAATTCTTGAATTTCAGGACTGTGTAGCCCACATTATCATCACAGATATAAAAAAATAAATTTTAAAAATAAAAAATCATAACGGATTTTGACTTGAAATTGAGTAATTTCAAAAATCATCAATAGTTGCTTTGTTTGAAGTCTTTATACCTGTAGGGAATCTGTTCAGCACAGTCACTACCATGTCTTAGCAGACAACCGAAATTCTTGGTTGTTTCAATTACAAAAAATTTCATAAAAGAAAGAATCCTTTATTGTGAGTGCTTCTCTCTGATGCCTGTTCCAGCGTGTAGCAGAGGAAGCTGGCACCGTTCGTGCAGGTGATGTCGTGGTGACGAGCACACCACCAGCAAGGCTACCTGAGGGAAGTCACTTGAACTCTCAATTTGCTCAATATGAATTAGAAAAACATGATTAATAATGAATACACCTCAGTTATTGTAAGAATTAGCTGAAACAACATGTATGAAGAGCTTAAAACAACGCCTGTGTAGGGGAGGAAGATCGTTACTCTACCCTCTAGTCTGGCGGTTCTACGAATTAAGTTGACATGAGACAGAATAACAGAAGAAAATCAAACCAAGATTTTTAACATGTATACATGGGAGAAACCCAGGAAAGCTGAGCAACTCACAGAATAGCCAAAGCTGCCACTTTAAATACCATTTTCAGCTAAAGACAAAGGAGAATGTTGGGGGTAGTGGTTTGGGGCTTCAGGGGAAAGGAAGGCAATTTACACAGAGATAGAAAGGCAAATGGGCCAACTATAGACAATGTGACCTGAGAGACACAGTTCACATGACACTACAGTCATCTTATGGTGTTAGCTCCTTCCCGGAAGAGGATCTTCTATTTTAAATTGTTTTAGGCAGTTGTGGGGGAAGGCCAGAATTTCTTTCAGAGTCTTTTGTCCTTAAAAATAATCAAGGCAAAGAGACACACTTTGGGGTGGCCAATTCTGATCCCCCACACTTGGCATTTAATAAGACCACGCACACATGTAATTTGTATTTATTTTCAGACAAATGTCTCCAACCCTGTTCAGAAGAATGGCACTTTATTTGTTCACACTTGCTTTCAGTAAAATGTAACTGTGACAAGACTTATTAGATATTCTATTGTATTAACAATAGTAATAACATAAAACCCAAGCAACTTGTAGCAAACACAGAAGCACATCAAGATAGCTCTGAGTTTCTCTAGCAGCCAAGTGCTTCTCAAAATGTCATGTGCGTAGGAACCACCTGAGGCTCTTATTAAAATGCAGAAATTTAATGTTTAAAAGTGCCCATATGACATTGATATCCCTGGTCTTTGGACCACAGTTTGAGTTGTAAGGCTCCAAAAAACTAACTGAGTTTAAATTAAAATATTACTGTGAGGTGTATAGCTTCAAATTGAAACATAAAGGTATAAAATCAACTAAAAAATGTGGACGAATTTGGGCCAAGTGGTCTACTAACCCAGGGGTGTTTGCAAAAATCTCCTAAATGAAAGGCTTTGTGTACCAACCAAGTTAGGTGATAGACTTCCACTCTTAGTCGTCCTCTCAGTGCCTACTCTACATGAGCATGTAGTCGCTGTGCTCCTTGAACTGTGAAGACATGTGGTGTGAATGAGGATAACAGATCAGAATATTGGAAACAAGGACTGTCCTAAAACTTTGAGACACATGACCCGAGACATCTGCTTTCAATGGTTGATACGTGTGCACAGTCCCACACTCTGAATCTATAAAAAAATGCTCTCAATATTATTTTTGAAAATCACATTTGCCTTTCTTTCCAGGATCCTGATGACTCTGTAATGGAACACCTATTTCTTTTCTTTTACTTAAGAAAGAGTCTGTGTGTTCAATATTAAAATGTAGATGCTCCACACCCATGAGAGATTCTCCATCACTCCCTCTCTCTCTGGTCAGTGGTTGGAAGGTATGTGGTGGGCACGGGAGGACAGCAGGGCAGGGTCTGGCAGAACGTCACTGCCCGACGTCAACATCAAAATCACGGGCTTTGGGGTCAAGAGAGAGAAAACTTTTCATTCCAATCATTAGAAATAAGGTTTAACAAGTCACTGTCTCCAGGAGTGGAAATATACTGGTTTAAATGTATCCTACATTATAAATTATTTGCAATTTTTTATTTTTATATCTTCCCTTATAAAATTAAAGAAAAGGGGATATAGGTACTTTATATAAATGCATACACATTGTGACGAAGTTTAAAGTAGAGTGACGAGGAAAGCAATAATGTAATGAAAGCAAAGGAACAGAAAGGATGATACCAAATCCTTGCCTTGAGGTCTTCTAGATTTATGTGACGTATGTAAAAAACAAAAAGGTTCTGAGCATTTTGACCACTGATTCAAAGAGGGAAATAATAGTTATATGACATGAAATGCCTGAAAAAGAATGCTAAATGGCTGGTCAGGGACCACCTGCTGCTAACAAGAATCAAGAGCAATTCCTTCTTCCTGTAGAAGACACCGAAAGATAGAAGACAATGTTCTGGCAGTTACCACTGCCATATAGACAGCAAAAAGTTAAGCAAAGTCTTTCCTTTCAAAGTAGATATGTAGTATCATGACAAAGCAGTATTCAGTAACAGCAATTTCACAATGCCGTCCAATACTCAGATTTCTATTAGTCAACATAATCCAAGAATAAATTTTATAGTATCTAGAAAAATGCATTCATTGACAATTCTCCAAGCAATCGTCTCTAAATACTTCTCACAATATACCTTTTGTCAGGTAGAGAAAGACAGCGTTCAGGTGTATACTCTGAAAAATAGCTGGAGGAGAGTTTACTGTACAGAACCATGTTGTTCAAATGCAAGGCCATAGCATTAGCTGGGTTGAGGGGAGAGGCAGGAGTGAGGTCTTCCTGGGAAAGCTGAGCAATGTGACAAGAACAGTACCTGGACACAACCCCAGTCCCCTCTCTTCACAGATGTGGACCAAGGGGCTACTTAGGAAGAACCACAGCTTCCTTAAGAAACAACAGGTTCACTCTAACAGGGTGCTGAAGGGGTCATTTGGGCCCTAAAGTTCTGGGTCATAATCCATGCTTTCGAGGTGGTTATAGTAATTAAACCTTTTATTCAATAAAATCTTACGTGCATGCCTAATACCCATCAAAATAATGAATACAGCTGCCCCTGTTGAGGCAGGGGTGGGTGCCCGCAGCCACGCCCCTCCACCCTTCTGTGGACTCTCCATAGCACCTCATTAGCAAGGCCTGAATATATAAGCCCACAGTCACTCTACCAACAAGTTCCAGAAAACCATTTCTTATGAGGTTAACAAAAAAAGCTGGAAATCTTAAAATCAAGAAGACTCAAACACTTACCTTCTAATTGAAAAAAAATCAATAAAACTCTCATAGAATATTTAATACTAAGCAATAAAACTTCCTGATGCACTCAGCAAGATAAAAGAGTTGCAAAGTATCTGTCTGGGCGACTAAGAAAGTTTGTTAAGTCAAAGGCCGCAAACTGCTGGTGCACGTATAACAAAAGTGAGGTAATTTGATAACATCGTCAACTGACTCTTAAAGCCTGACGAATGACATAGAACTCGCACCTTTTCATCTTCATCTAAAATAATGTTTTATTGTCATCTATGAAGAATGGGGTCATTCAAAAGAACGTTAAAAAAGATTTTTGGAAATGTTAAATGTTTAAACGTTCACATGTTAAAAAGTTTACATTAAAAAAATTTTAAAAAGTATTTTGGAATAGATTACTATTTGACCCTACTAGAAGTGGGTTTCTTATCCTTCAAAAGGTGGTACCTATCAAACCTGACTTTCAAGAAATGTAAAAGGCAGATGCTGAATTCCAGCCAGAAACCAGGCAGTTTGAACCGAGCTCCCACAGCAAATTCCAGGAAAGATGCGTGTCCGCAGGTGCAAGCACTGGGCTCACCTTAATAAACACACTCCCTTGGGTCATCTGTAGTCTATACCCCCATGGAACTGAAAGGGATCCAACAGTGTCCAGAATTGGAGGAGCCCTGCTTGAATCCCAGAGGTTTCATATTAGCTTGAGAAAAACATTTTTAAACTTAAGAAAGAAGATGGCATCATTTGAAAAGAAATCTCTCATATAATGTCACCTCAAGGAGAAAAAGAAACAATGTTTTTTTAAAATAGGGTAAACTAGTACTGAATCCACCAGGTATAAACATGCCCCTATAATTACAAAATTGGTAAAATAAACAGCAATGGCCAAGAGCAAAATGTGCGTTTCCAGTTTGGTGCTAAGCCGTTTCAGAGGCAGAAGCTCTTCCCTAGTTTTGTTTTGTCTTTAACTTGATTCAACCACACAATAGAAGAAAATGATTCGTACAGTAGCTTGGGGAGGTGTGAATAGTTAAGATCAGATGACGTCCTGGAGGACACTTGGGTGAGTAGACCACACACTGTGGATCTTCCAAGCGGGAGAGGAGGCGAGCACACAACTGTGCGCTGGCAGATGCAGAGAGCAGAGGCTGGAGAAGGTGGAAAAAAACATTTTTGGTAAATAATTTTTTTAAAAAGAAAAATAAGTGCTTAAATAAAGGATGCTATTTCTCAGGTCACAAGTTTAATTTACTAGCTATAGGATGCCATCCCAGCCAAAATTCTAAAACTAGTTTTATAAAGTGTGAAGTATTAATTCTAAAGTGTGTGTGTGTGGAAAATAGGCAAAAATAATCAAAATCTATTTCACAAAGAAGTAGAATGAGGATAATGCTACATATTAAAGCATATTAAGTAATTACAGTGGTGAGAAGAGTTCATAATTGGAACAGGAATAAACAGTCAATAAAACAGGCTGAAGTCCAGAAGTATATCCACATATATGGAAAGGCAATACATAATAATGGCAGCATTTCACCAAGTCATTGTGGAACATTATAAACATAGAAAGTTTTTTAAATGGCATGTGCATTTGGGAAAATAATAAATTTTGATTCCTATCTCATACCATATTAAAAAAAAAAGGAATCCTAGAGGCATTAAATAGCTACACATGAAAAGCAAAACTTTAAAAACACTCGCAGAAAATATTGGAAAATGTACAATCATTAGGGAATTACAATTATTAGAGAAATGCAAATCAAAACTACAATGAGATATCATCTCATGCCCATCAGAATGGCTATTATTAAAAAGACAGAAATAACAAATGTTGGAGAGGTTGTGCAGAAAAGGGAACCCTGCTACACTGCTGGTGGGAATGCAAACTGGTGCAGCCACTATGGAAAACAGTATGGAGATTCCTCAAAAAATTAAGAATAGAGCTACCATATGATCCAGCTATTGTACTTCTGGGTACTTATCCAAAGAACAAGAAAACACGAATGCGTAAAGATACATGCACCCCTGTGTTCATTGTGGCATTATTCACAATAGCCAAGACTTAGAAACAACCTAAGTGCCCATCAATAGATGAATGGATAAAGAAGATGTGATACATATATACAATGGAATACTACTCAGCAATGAAAAAGATGAAATCCTGCCATTTGCAACATGGATGGACCTTGAGGACATTATGCTAAGCAAAATAAATCAGATGGAGAAAGCCAAATGCCAAATAATTTCACTCATATGTGGAAGAAAAACAACAACAACAAACACACAGATACAGAGAATAGATTGGTGGTTACCAAAGGAGAAGGAGGGAGTGGGGAGGGTGAAAGTGAGAAAGGGCACACGTGTATGGTGACGAATGGCAACTAGACTTTGGGTGGTGAACTTGATGTAGTCTATACAGAAGGCGAAATATAATGATATACACCTGAAATTTATATAATGTTATAAACCAGTGTTATCTTAATAAAAAATTAATAAATGTCTATATGTCTTCCAAAAAATAAATACATAAATAAAATAGAAACATTGGATTGGCTCAGTGTGCTTTAGTGTAATTTGGTTCTATCTACTCAGAGTTAAATGTTTCATGCATATTTATGGCACATAATTACCATATCTAGAGCTATAACTACCATAAATAATATCTCCAATATGTGAAGATATCATTTCAGTGAAATATTGTCTATCAATGAGAAGTTGGAAGTGATTAAATTCCATAAAGTGGAACTGATTAAGTAAATATTAATATACTCATACTTCAAATAATATATTGCATGAAAAGAATAGATATATGTACTGTCAGAACATGGAAAGACATTAGTGATATTACTAGAAAGAAGCAGATTATATCAATACACTTTGATCAAATTTATTTATGACACACAAAGTTACAAATGCATAAAACCTCCCAAAAAGCACACATTAAACTGTTGCCAACTTCCATCTGGGATGTGGGGAAAAATGGAGTCTGGTCAAGGAAGGGCTTTTCTCATTTTTTTCTTTACACTTCTCTACTGTTTACATTTTTAAAATTTACTATTTTAAATTGAGGAAAAATTCACCCATTTTAAAGTGTGCACTCCAGTGGTTTTTACTATATTCACAATGTAGCACAACCGTCACCAGTATCTGATTCCAGATTACTTTCACCATACCCACACACTTTCCTCTCCCCAACCCCTGCCAACCACTAATCTCACTTCTGTCTCTATGGATTTGCCTGTAGCGGACATTTTGTATAAACAGAATTATACAACGTGTGACCTCTTATGTCTGGCTTCTTCCATTTAGCATAGTATCTCCAAAGTTCATTCATGTTGAGTACCCATCAGTACTTCATTTCTTTTCATTGTAGAATAAAATTCCGTTGTGTGGATATACTCCCTTTTATTTATCCATTTGTTAGTTGATAGATATTTGCGTTGTTTCCACTCTTTGGCTGTTATGAATAATGCTGCCATGAACATTCACGCGCAAGTTTCTGTGTGAGCACATGTTTTCAATTCTCTTGAGTATATACCTAGGAGTAGAATTGCTCGGTCATATGGGGACTCCATATTTAACTTTGAAGGAACTGTCAAACTGTCACCAAACCCATTGCACCATTTTATACTCTCACCAGGTTCCAGCATATTTAACAACACTTATTATTTTTTGTTTTTGTTTTTTAATTATAACTATCCTAGTGGACGTGAGGTGGTATTTCATTGCGGTTTTGATTTGCTTTTCCCTAATAACTAATGATATTGAGCATGTTTGCATGTGCTTATTGGTCATTTGTATATCTTCTTTGGACAAAGATCTATTCAAATACTTAGCACATTTTTAAATTTTAATTTTGGTAAAATACAAATAACATAAAATTTACCATTTAACCATATTTAAATGTACAGCTCAGCGGTATTAAGCACATTCACATTGCTGTGCTACCATCGCCAGTATCCACCCACAGAACTCTTTTTATTTTGCAAAACCAAAACCAGTACCTATTGAACAGTGACTGCCATTCCTTCCTCCTCCCCAGCCTCTGGGAAGCATCCCACATTTTGTTTATCCATTCCTCTGTTGATGGACACTTGATCTGCTTCCACATTCTGGCTATTGTCAATAACGCTGCTATGAACATAAGTCTGTACATATCCAAAAGCGGAATTGCTAAATCATATGGTAATTCTATTTTTAATATTTTTGAGGAAACTCCATACTGTTTTCCACAGCAGCTGCACCATTTTACATTCCCACCAACTGTGCACAGGTGTTCCGATTTCTCCACATCCTCACTAACTAATTTTCTGGTTTGTTTGTTTGTTTGTTTGATAGTTGTCATCCTAATGGGTGTGAGGTGGTATCTCCTTCTGGTTTTGGTTGTCACATCCCTAAGGATTAAAGATGTTGAGCATCCTTTCATGTGGTTATTGGCCATTTGTATATCTTCTTGGGAGAAATGTCTATTCGAGTCCTTTGTCTATTTAAAACTTGGGTTGTCGGGGCCTGCCCTGTGGCCGAGTGGTTAAGTTCACGCGCTCCGCTGCAGGCGGCCCAGTGTTTCGTTGGTTCACTCCTGGGCGCAGACAAGGCACTGCTCATCAAACCACGCTGAGGCAGCGTCCCACATGCCACAACTAGAAGGACCCACAGTGAAGAATATACAACTATGTACTGGGGGCTTTGGGGAGAAAAAGGAAAAATAAAATCTTAAAAAAAAAATTGGGTTGTTTACGTTTTTGTTGTTGAGTTGCAGGTGTTCTTTATATGCTCTCAATATTAACTTCTTAACAGACATATAATCTGCACATGTTTTCTGCTATTCTGTTGGTTGCCCTTTGACTCTTCTCATTGTACCCTTTGATGCACAGGAGTTTTAATTTTGGTGTAGTCCAATTTACCTATTTTTCCTTTTGTTGCCTCTGCCTTTTGTACATTTTAAAATTTGGCTACTTGTCCTTTTGTTGTTGAATTATAAGAGCTCTTTATAGAGTCTGAATATTAAATTCTTATCAGATGTATGATTTTCACATACTTTCTTGCATTCTGTAAGTTGTCTCTTCATGCTCTTGACAGTATTTTTCAACACATGAAAGTTTTAAATTTTGATCAAGCTCTTTTATCTATTTTTTTCATTTGGTAGTTTGTGCTTTTGGTGTCGTATCTAAGAAACAATTGCCTAATCTAAGGTCATAAAGATTTATACCTGTTTCCTTCTAAGAGTTTTATATTATAACTCTTTGTTTAAGTCTTTGATTTATTAGGGGTTTCTTTTTCTGTTCGGTGTGAGATAGGGGTCTAACTTTATTCTTTAGCACGTGGACATCCAGTTGTTTCACCAACATTTGTGGAAAAGACTATTCTTTCCCTCAACAAATGGCTTTGGCCCTCTTGTCAAAAATCAGTTGACCATAAATGTGAGACTCCGCCTGCATAAAATACATGACTTCCCACCTCTCACTTTATGCATCAGCAATGCTGGGCTGAGGAGAGTGCCTGGACACAGTATCTGCAGCTGTGGCCCCCACACCTGTGGGAGTGCTGCTCCCTTCTTAGAACGCCCTCTCTCTGCCCTATCTCAAGCTCGAGGCAATCACTCACCCATTTCCTCTACACACATTAAAGACATTTTAAACTCTGTTAACTGAGAAAATATGTATGTCAACACACATATACCACTCACGAATATACATACCTTCACTTTTATCATTTAATTAAACGTACGTGAAAAGCTAATAAAATCAGAGAAGCTAGACAATAAAACAAAGTCATTTTCCAAATTTTTTCAATCAGCTTCTTGAAGAGTTGGTCAAAGAAACATAAGGAGGATATCCATTTACATTCCAGTTCAGGAATGCTCAGGAAGATGTAGGATGAAATCAGGAAGATGAGGAAGATTCGGTGAGATTGGAAGTGTCTTAAAACTAAAGATTGTGGTCAGTAAAGTGGTGGAGAACTTCCGGGTGGGACTGCCAAAGGACGGGGAGGAATTCTACCTGAAAGCTGAGGATGCTGAAGCACTTCCGCTCTTGCCTGATGATTTTGGCTTTATCTGTTTCCCTCTCATCAATTTGTCTATCTGATGCTTTCTAACAAGTAAAATAGATCCTTTCCCACCACCCTCAGTTTACTTTTTGCCTTTTCTGCCCTCTTCTCACTCCAGTAGAAACTTATTTTCCCAATGATCTTCTCTTCCTTCTATTCACTTTTCAAAACCTGCTGTGGGAAATGAGCTAACAAGCTAAATCTATGGTATACTCACTGGTAAGTCTTAGTTCAGTAGCTTCCTCAAGGATTTGTATTTTAACAGAGGACAAGGAGCCTCATAATAAAAGAACACATCTCCAATCGTGGCATTTCCAATATTATCAGGCAGGAAGAGAATATGATTTTCAAGAAGAGCAAGCATTCCTGGTGATCTTCAATCCATCTGGTGACCAGCTGTTCTGCCTTCATCCAAGGCTGATGTGGCTCGTGTTCCCAAGCATCATTACCTGCAGTAAATCTCCCTTCCTAAAATAAATCCAGGACCCAGCTATGCCTTTGTCCTTCTCTGACATCTGAGGACTGGCACAGTCTGAAAGGAGTCTATGCCCTGTGGCTCCAAATGCCAAATGTCTAAAAGCAAATTCTAGCAGCCCCTGGAAATCCATATATATATATATATATATAGAAATACATATATATGTATATGGAAATACATATATATGGAGATATATATATTTAATAATAGTTGCAGAATCAAAATGAATGAGAACATTTCCCTTGGTGGTATCCACTGTGTTAATCAAACCTCATCTGAAACAATTTATCCGCAACTCCAGTCACCGGGAAGGAATTTAAATTCAGTAGTTATTCAGAATCAAAGAATAAACACAAGCATGTGTCTTTGGCATAAGAGAAAGCCTGGGGACATGGGGACAGGATGTGGCTGCAAAATGAATATTTCCCCTCCAGCCACTGGTTTTGTGAAGGCTTTGGTAAGAAAAGATTAAGAGGTCATTTTCCTCTGAGAGCCTCCATGAAAGAATTTTGAACTTAAATAGCTGCCAAAGGTACTAAAAATTTGGGGATGCTTCAGTTTGTAAGGTTTTATTAGTGTGATAAGATCAGGTTTATAGATAATCCACACTTTAAGAAAGCAAGTTAATAATCCAATACCCTATACCATCGCATTGAATTGTTATGACTCTTTGATATGATCATAGCAAATAATAATGAAAAAATATTCCTAGAGAACTTTGTACTAAGTTTCAGGACAGTAAATAAAGACGGTTATAGAACGATAATAACCCTAAGGAATAAGTACCTAGGTTTATAGTCTGTGCATTTGCATAACTTACTGAAATCTAAAGTAGGGAAGATGAGGAGGGAACAGATTAGGAAGCAGGGTATACAGGGAGAAGGAAAATTCTCTTTTGGACATGTTCAGTTTGAGCTGCCTACATGAAATTCAAAAGGGAGGTCAAGTACAGAGTTGATTATACAAATTTAGAATGCTGTAGAAATTTTGTCAAGAGATATAAACGTAGGAGTCATCAGCATATAAATAGTATTAAAGTCATGGGAGAAAATGTAGACAAAAACAAAGACCCAAGGCAAAGGCCTGGAGTGCCATTGCCATGCACACATACAGCATAAAGGTCTGGGGTTTCATTGCCATGTACACATACAGCATAAAGTGAAGGGGCAACAAGACCTATTTTGCTCGTGAGGGGTTTCCAGCATTCTCCAAATTAATAGATTCATGGATCAATTGGCTCTTCAGGACCACCCAAAGTAGGTGATTGAAAAGAGTTTAGCTAAAGGGTGTTTACAACGTGTGATCAGGGTAAGATCAACAACAAGGGATGGCAGAGCTCCTGGGATTACACCACCACTACCAGCCAGCCCTGCCTCACCTCAGCCTGCAGAGGACATCAGCACACTGGCCCCTGTGTCTTCTGTTGACCAAACCCAATGGAAACCACTGCACCAGGCATTCCTGAGAAAGTCCTAGAATCAACCCCCAGGCGCAGGGCAGAGTAGATGAAGGTAAGACTGAGAATATCCAGCACATCTCATCAACATAAATAGTTAGTGTGGACCCACATCAGGGGTTCAGTCTACGTTCAGTTTTCTACCAATAACCCAGCATTTATACACATTTCAGATTTTGCCATTCAAATAGGAAACTTTTCAAACTGGACCAGAACTGTCTAGGTCAGTTTTCCGTGTCATGATCTTTATCTATAAAGTCCTATTTGTACTATACCTTTAATATTTTATTGAAGTTTCCATTCTTCATTTTGTAAAATGATTGGAAATTTGAAATATGAAGACTCATACTATTAATATGAAGCATAAGTCTTACAATTTTATGCATCAAAATGAAAATGGAAATTGTTAGATGCGCTAATTAGAAGCCAACTTAGGCTTCAAACAGAAGGGCAGTGTGAAGAAAAAGAATAAAATTAAAGAATTTGTATGATATGCACAGAAATAATGCCAATAATATATGTCTCAAAGGAAATATGTAATTAGGGATTTTAGAATAATTTTGGGTTTTGAGCCAACAAATTTGCTTCCCTGTATCATTTGACCTTTAGAAATTTTTTCAAGAAAATATTCCCTATGAAATTCTGTAGGAGTGTATCCTATTATTTTGAGGAAGTTTGATAATTATTGACTTTTCAAAGTTCTTTTGAGGCGGTCTTTTTTTTTGAGGAAGATTAGCTCTGAGCTAACTGCTGCCAATCCTCCTCTTTTTGCTGAGGAAAACTGGCCCTGAGCTAACATCCGTGCCCATCTTCCTCTACTTTGTATGTGGGACGCCTACCACAGCATGGTGTGCCAAGTGGTGCCATGTCCGCACCCAGGATCCGAACCCGTGAATCCCAGGCTGCCAGAGTGGAACATGTGCGCTTAACCGCTGCGCCACCGGGCCGGCCCCGAGGTGGTCTTAGCTCACATGGGCGTGTACACCTAGACCAGCACTGTCCAATAGAACTTGCTGCCATGATAGAAATGTTCTATATCTGTGCTGCCCCGTATGCTCACCATGAGCTGCAGGTGGTTATTGAGCACTTGAAGTGTGACTAGCACAAATGAGGTACTGAATTTTTAAATATTATTTCATTTTTATTAATTTAAATTTAAATAGCCACTTGTGGCTGGTGGCTACCATAGTGGACAGTGGAAGAATTTATGCATTTTGGGAATTTATCCAACACACGCTGGCATTACATTTTCCAATTTACACATATGAACACCCACAAGTAGATAGTCAGATGAGACATAAAACTGAGGTCCTAATTACTGATACTTGTAGATATGATTCACTTCTAAAGTTATAATCATTCAACAAATAATTATTGAACTCCGACTACACACCCAGAACTGGGATGAACAGGTAACTACGTGAACACAGTTCTTGATCCTAATGTTGTCACTCATGTGACAACCTGAGCAGGTGCTTATTTTCAGTTCGATGTGACAGAGCATTAATAAATAGCTTCATGTGACGTGGTGAGTGTTGTGATGGGAGAACAGAATGCCAAGGAGGCCCAGCCTCGTCTGGGGAGAGCAGGAATCTTTGGTTGCAGCTCAGGGTGAACACACCCTGGTTTGCCAGGACAGTCCTGGATCACATCCTCTATAGCGACATAATCAATATACTTGTGCCTTTCCACTCTCAGACGTGTCCCACTTTGGGCCATAAATTACATGGTCAGCCCAGATATGCCGATTGGATGTCTTCCTTCCCCTGGAAAAGGGCAAGCTTATTAAGGGCCTAGATAATGTTTTCTACTTCTTTCTATTCCCTAGCACCCCCTAGTGCAGCTCTGGGGATGTCAGGAGCCATAACCCCTTAGGCAAGAGTATAATACTGATGTCGTGCCTCCTATGTGCCCGGTAATTACATCCACATCACTCCCACATCTAAGTCAGGCAGCATCATCCCTTTTAAAGATGAGGCATGGGAAGCGGAGAGGTTAAGCACTTGCTCAGGTTCTGCCAGGGGGTGCCTGGCACAGCTGGACTCTGTCCCCAGCACCCTATGCTGCCTCTCACGTCCATTTCCACCAGACAATGTGGTGTTTACTCTGCATTGTCGTATCATGTGGAGCTTCATGCACAGGAGTGTCTAGAGGTTCCGAGGGGTCATCAGTCTTTTCTGTACTCATCACTGGCTCTCCCTCAGGCCCTGTTCCTCAGGATGGTGCGTCCTATCCTGCCTTGTGGTCAGGGACTGGAGACTCCCATGGGCTAATTTCAAGTTCAATGCCAAATGCCTGGGAAAAGCCCAGGAAACCATGAGGGACTCCCAAGGTCCAGAGACTAGACAGAGCTACTCCCACAACCGCTCTGCCTTTTGCTCCCTACCAGTGGTCCCTTAGCACCCAAGGGGTTACTTCCATCCTGACCTTATTTCTCACAAAGTGGTTCTAATGCTTATACTCCAAACGGTTACAGGCCCTTCCATGATATGCAGTATTTGTTTTTTAAAAAGATTTTTTTAACTCTAAATCTAATTTAAATTTAATCAGCCGTATGGCCTGGTGGCCGCCATATTGGGCAGTGAACATTTAGCCAGTCTCACTAGTTGTGATGACTAGTCCTAAGAAAATCTTACATGTTTTTATGGAAAGAAGTTAACAACTAATAAGTCAGTCTTACTCTACTAGAGTGCCGAGCGCTGTCATAGAGGTGATCTCATTTAGAACTCGCCAATCCTCATGATAAAGAAAGTGAGGTTTGTTAATCACCCAGCTAGTCGTGATGGACACAGGATTTGAATTGGATATGTGTATTTTTAGAAGCTCAGGTCTCTTGTTCTGGTTTCAGGGAGCTGCAGTGCAGTGTCGTAATTAAAGGCTACATTCTAAGCGTAGCTTTGGGGTCAGGCGGATCTTGGTTCAAGTTCCAGTTCTACAAGTAATTTGCTTGTGACCTTGGGTCAGTTACCTAACCTCCCTAACGCATGCTTTCTTCTTTTTCCAAGTGGAGGTCATCATAGTAGCTCCATTACATATCATATATATTATACAATATTCTATGTGTATTTCATGGTATAACATCATATGCACAGACTAAGTAACAATTAATACAACTAATATTAATGTTGTTACTTACAATAACATTGTAAGTAACATGTAAGTAAAAATTCATTTCAGATCATGGTTTAATTTCATCACTAAAGCAGGATCCCAGAGCCCTGTATCCGGTCATGCTTTCTGGGACTTGTTTGAGCTAATAATTAAGATGAGAGCGTAATACTTTATCTCTTGTTTTTTAAATCTCAGACAAGGGGAAGATAAAAGCCTCCTATTTAGTCTAGCATTTTTTTTTTCAATTATTTTAAATGGATGGTTTAGAGATTATCTGGTTTTGCCTGTCATCATAATGATCAAAGAGGGTGAGAAGATTTTAACAACTATCTGATGTGGAGGTGAACATTTTCCTGCGAGCCAGCCCCTGGCCAGTCCTGAGGAGATGACCTTTTGAGTTTCTCAAAGCAAGAGGTCATCAGGGTCATAGCAGTCACCAGGGTCCACTTAAAACTCTGTGACCTCAGAGTCCTAGAATCATTCCCAGTTTTCCAGTTCTTTCCCAGTGGAGCAATATTGAAGGCAGGAAAAGCAATCATACTTTAAAGATCAGTCTTTCAATCCCTCTGCCCCAAGAGCCAGAGATACAGGCACATAATTTTTTAAAAAATATTTGGCCCTGTGTTACTGCTCTATCAAATATCAGACGCTGCCCATATTTCAAATTGATTCTAGTATTTTTTCCAGAGGAGTGTATCACAGTTAGCCAGGTACATATTCATAATGGTATAAATTAATCTTGTTGACTATTATACTAAATTCTGGGGAATTGCTGACTGTTCTTCAGAAAGCCAAGAATTTTTTTCATATGAAGATTTCTAAACTCAAGCCAGATTTTTCATGGTTCATGTCAGGCAGTTATGGTCATGGGACAAGGATCAAATAACCTATGAAGCCTTTAGGCAGGTCGACAACATTCATAACTTTGATGCAACTACGGGGACTGTGGGATGTTGGCAGGTTGGTGAGGGAAAGGCTACATGGTTTAAAAACTCAAATTTCCCTTTGTTAGTCTCAAAATGATCGGCTGGCTCATGTGAGAAGTCCGGTGGGCTATAGGAATGACAAAGACTTCAAAAATCTTGTTGATTCAGAGGAAAGCAATGTTCTGCCACCTTCGTAGAGATATGGCTTAACTTTGTGGAACGTGGATGTTAAGATTCTTATTTAACATTAGCAGTAGAATTATGGGTGATGTGTGAGGTGGGGCCAAGCAGGACAGAGCCACAGGGTCTGAGCCTCCTCATACCTTGGGAGTGAAGGGAATGGCCCTTTCATTCTCCACCCAGAGTGTCCCCCTCCTTCTCTCCACACGGGGCAGGCGAGAGTGCAGGGGAAGCCTGGGGCTCGACCAGGGTGCCGTGTTCAGTGCTCTTAGATCCAGTTCCTGCTTCAGCTCCCCAACACCTTTTCTTAGGGGAAACATTATTCTTTTCTACACAGTGAAGGCAACATCTTACTTTAAAACCAATGTTTGTGTAGTTCTGACTCAACTAGTATGTTTCTTCATGGAGCTTGAGACCTAGGGAGTAAGTGGTCTGTGGCAATGACAAAATGACTGATAGCAAAGAAAGATCTGCTACTAACACAAGTAGTAGTCCAAGGAGGGGAGGAAGTTCTGCAGGTGGGATTTAAATTTAACACACTTCAATCTGACGTTTTTAACTTACTGCTGAGAACGGTTCCAGTCATTTACCAGAAAAGTCAGAAAGACAGGAATGAAAAAAACAAACAGCATTTGGCAAGATGGATTATCAACTGGAATGCAGGCCTTTAGTAATCTTTAGTAATAGATCAGAACGACCCATGAAGTGTCAGTTTCTCAGAGCCGACTCTTCATGGCAAAATTGGTCAAGTTCTTTCAAGCTGTACCCAAATATAGGATGACTATGCCAACTATAATCGGCTTCTGAAACTGCCTTGTTAAAAGATGAAGGTGTTCCTGGTGATGGTGAGGAAGATATCATTTTGGAAAGAAATCACAAAAGTATAAAAGGAATACAGCAGCATTATCATATTGCAAATACTTGTGCTATTTTTTACTAGCTGGTTTTGGAATACTTTCAGTTGGCATGATTTGGGATATGGCACAGAACTGAGAAGTTGCAATGGTTTGAGATTTTTGGAGACATTGGGAAGGAGTGAATATACTTTGTGTGTGGGATGAACATGGATCTTTGAGGGCCAGATGGTGGACCATAGTAGACAGAATAATGACCCCACAAAGATGTCCATGTTCTGATCCCCAGAGCCTATAAATATGTTAACTCACATGGCAAAAAGGGCTGTGTAGATGTGACTAATTAAGGATTCTGAAATAGGAAGATTATCCTGAATTATCTGGATGGGCCCAATGGAATTACAAGGATCTTTATAAGAGAGAAGCAGAAGGTCAGAACAATAGAGGAGATGCGATGACAGAAGCAGAGGTCAAAGAGAGACAGGCCAAGATGAGACAGAGCCAGAGAGAGAGAGAAAGAATGAGTCAAGGAACGTAGACAGCTCCGAGAAACTGGAAAAGGCAAAGAAACAGGTTTTCCCCTAGAACCTCCAGAAAGAATGCAACCCTGCTGACACCCTGTTTTCTAGAACTTCTGATCTCTGGAACCGCAGATCATAAATATGTGCCACTTTAAGCCACTAAATTTGTTTACCAACAACAATAGGAAACTAATACAGAAGTGTTAAAAAGAAAAAGTAATAGAAGTTTTTGTTTTCATCCTGCACTTCTTGGTCTCAAGGGAACTCACTGCGGGAGAACGGCTTGATGAACCCAAAGGTTGTTAGCACCCATTTGGAATTTTTTTGGTCCAGAACTTAATATTAAGCTGCTAAAGTTCCACTGCTTTTGGTGATTCCTTAACGTTTTATTCCTTTACATGATTCACTTGATGAAAAGCAGCCACACTTCTTCAACTGTAATCTTCATAACAATATGCTTATTTGTTGTTTTGTTACAGGTTTCATCCTATAAGACTTGTTGTGGATTTCTGACTGGATGGCCCATTACTCCTGGAGACTAGGCAAGAACTCTGATCATTTCTCCATCTCCCAGCTAAGGGAATTGGTTGATCTGCTTGGGTCAGCTTTATCAACCTTAAGTTTTCTGTGGTTTATTAGAGATAGAGAGGATGATGCTGGAGACTAAAAAAGCCTTACTATCCTCAGATGATCAAGGAGAAAAACTTTGTTTCCTCTCTAAAAAATGTAAGACAATAGTTTGCCTTTTCCTGGTGTGTTTGGTTGGCCCTGATTAAGTTAAATGGCTTTCACTTTAAAAAAAAAAAACCCCGAGAATTTTGTATTGAACAAGAAGGAAGAGTATTTATGCTGCCTTTCATAGAATAAATAATGACTTGACATTGACATAGCTACAAGCTCAATCTATGGAATTAATTAAATAGGAAAAGATATAGAATGTTTGCAATGACTAATTCTAAAACCATGTATGTAGCAGAAATGTACTTTATTATTGTTTAACTGGTAATGCAAAGTTAGAGGAAATAAAGCTCGAGTCCAGTTCTTCTTGTCTCACAGATGTGTTGCACTGTAAAGCAAGCTATAAAATGGAAGAGACCCAACCAAGCTTTTCTCAGTACGTATGTATCAAGATTTGTTATCCATTAACCAGTTCATGAACACTTGAAGGCAATTTGTATTATCCTTTTAACGTCTGTAGGGACTGTAGTGATAGCTCTTTCTCAATCTGGTTATTGATCAATTGTTTCTTCTCTCTTTTCCTTGATTAGTCTAGGTAAGTATAGACATCAGTTATATTAGTCTTTCAAAGAAACATTTGTTTCATTGATTGTTCTCTATTCTTTGATTTTTATTTTATTGATTTATGTTCTTATATTACTTCCTTCCTTCTACTTACTTTTCTTTTAATCTACTATTCGTTTTAAAAATGTTTTAAATTGTATTTTTAACATTTTAGATAAGCGATTTTAGATCTTTTCCTTTTCTGTCCTAGGTCTGCCCTGGGAGGATGACAAGTGCATAGATTTGGGATCTGGTGCCCATGGCAGGACAAGAGATAACAGTATTAGGTGCTGGTACAGCCCAATTTTTGGGTCTCTGAAAATACTAAATAAATAGAAACTTACCTCCCTGCCTATGGTCTGAAAACACTGAGAAATAGGGTGAAAGAATCAGCAGCTGGAAAACCACAATATCTCCTAAGTTGAAGGATGTAACTTACTTGGAGTCCACATGGGCCTGACAACTCTGAATTATGCAGAGAACACCCATTCTGGTATCACGGGACCAGGGCAGGAGTCTCGGGGTTTCTGCTCATGTAAGATTGTCAGTATGGAGGAACAGAGGAAAATTCCTTCTTCTTGTAGAAAGCTTATTTCTAAAAGAAAAAAAAGAGCTGGGCTAAATAAGCTCTTTTTAATATTCTTAAATCTACTAGTGTTTTAAATCACTCTGCCTCCCCTGTGCTGAAGTGGGTAAAAGGGTAGAAGGAAACTAGAAGCGTTATACTAACTGAGTTCCCTTGACATGGGAAAGAAACATCGGAGATGGAGAAGATGCATTCCACCTTAACAATCAGGACTAGACAGGATAGCCAAAGTGCAGCAGAGGTCACTGAGACAAAGGATAGCAAGAAAATCAGATGCCCCTACCTTTTTGCCAAGATAATATAAGCACCAGCCTCACTTCCCACTCCCAGGAGAAAGTGTCATGATGGGAGATGGATAGCAGCCTGAATTGGGCCAGAATTTGGTGCAAGAGTCAGTTTCAAAACCAGATGATACTGCAACCTGGCAAGGAACTGTTTTGCTATCAACATCAACAGGGGCTAAAGTTAGTTTCAGTTATATAGAAAGAAGAAAAGCACACTATTATATATCTCACAGTGAGTTTAAATCTTAACCCCTGACTTTGCAGATATCAACACAAGCACTCTTTAATTTCAAACAAAGGCACTATAAAACAGGAAAGCCAAACAAAACTTACCCCTTGGTACCCTGTTACATTTAATGAAGCTAGTTTTATACAAGTAAACTCTTCTAATCTGGGTATTATTACATATTATTCAACACTAAATATCCCAGTCAAAAGAAAGATAGACTTGCTTCATTAAATGTCAGACTCAAAGTAGAAATCTGATGAGTTAAGACTATGAAAGATGCAGCATTCTGCAAGCAACATGTTTCATTCTAAGCTCTATTGTAATGTATACTGCAGCCAGAGTCCCTCTTTAAGAGTGAGGCACCCGTCGCCCAGGTGCTGCGAATATTGCCTGCTGGCCACTCACAATTGCAATTCCTCCCTGGGAACTATCTTCAGGCACAGGTACCACCCTACTCAAAGTTGGGATGGATCACTCACTGGCAGGCTGGCATTAAGGATACCATCTCTGGTGGTTGGTGGAATTGGCACAGCTCCCAGAATGCTCTAGTGGTACAATTGTTAATTTCTTTCACTGGCGTTGAAATGAGATGACGTAGCAATGAAAGGGACCACATCGGCTGATGCGGTACTTCTTGCACTGGAGAGGTATGAGGGAAATGGTAACTACAAGCACTACGGGATTGCACGGGTTGGGGGGAGTGGGGGTTCACTGATTTATTGAATAGAGATAATGGTAGGGCAGGGTAATTAACGGAAAATTGAAAGTAACATGTGAAAGCCACAGGACCCCCTTGGTAGTATTTAATGAAATGCTCATCTCTTGAACCCAATGACAGACAGAGTGAAGCACCAAGCCCAAGTCTTCACCATAAGAATAGCAGAGCTTCAGAGGGTGAATTCTCAGCCGGCACGTCCCCTACAAGATGGTCAGAGCTCCAGTGGTGGAGAGGGACAGTGAGACTTGGGATGGGAATATCTGGTGGATGCAATTAGGAATTTTGAATTCCCAGATCCTCTTGCACCCATTATGCTTGCAGAAGTGGCCCACTTCTCCTTGTCAGAAGATTACTCTCCTTGCTGTTTGAGGATCATGCGGAGGCTCCAGATGAGGCAGGTTCCTTACGAGATGATGTTTGCCCTGTCTAGGGACTGGTCCCCATCTTCTCTCAGCAACCAGACCAACAAGAAAGGTCAAATCCCAGAAGACTAATTGGGAATGTGATGGGCCTGCTAAGGAAACAGAGGAGTGAAATGCCTGAGAATCTAGAACACCAAGATGCTTTTAACGACTCCACACGGAAACACAGAACCTTGCTTATTTCCATGTGTGACACAGGCTGCTCACAGGGAACTTCCTGCTATTTTCACACTAAAAACAGAAGGTATATTATAGCTTATGTCTAAGCCACCTCTCCTCCCCAGAAGAACAAACAGTAATAAACTTCGTAAGAAATTAGGACAGATTGGAACACAGACAAATTTCTTTGGTATTGCTCTGTTTAGTAGCCAATGAACAAAATTTATTGAAGGCAGTTTTTGGGCACCTTGCAATAAATTTCCACAAAATAAAAGTGGAAAAATGTTCCTTTATTTTAAAATATGACTCTGAATTTCTAAAGGGTGCATTCTTCATCTCTGTGCAATAAATTAAGCAATTACCTGGTTCCTTCTGAACCAGAAGCTAGTATACAGAAGTAAAGTGCTGAATCTTAATGGATTTGTACATATTTAAAGCTCTTCAAAATTTTTCAAGCTTGCGGCACATTGATAATGAACTGCATTGAAATAGGTCCTAGATTACCTGAGACTGGCTCTAACATCACAAATTCTTTAAACTATTTGAAATAGAAAAGCTGTGTGTAGTAAACAAAATAAATATAAACATGTTAATTGCACACTACTTCTGTCCAATCAAAATAGTATACGTGGTAGACATATTATTCAGCTGAAAATTTAATTTTTCTTCTATTAAATATTTTTAAATTGGGGGTAAATTGGGATTAAGAACTATTCTCCTACTAGCTGCAAGATAGCAAATTGAAGCAACTTGCTGTTGTCCTGACAGATTTTATCTATTTGAGAAATAATGATTTATTTCTGATAAATTTGTTACTCTACTTTTAACAGGCTGCCCATTTTACCATCTCAACAAAACCCTTTTTTAAGAGTCATTCCAGTAAGATGTGTAAATTTTCCTCAGGTGCTCTCTAAACAACACCAAGAAAAATTAATTCATTGCATAAATACTATTATGCATAAATATAAAAAAAATCCAAATAAGGAAATCGTGAGTACTCTAAAATTAAAACTAACTAATTAGTCATGATTAATCTAGGATACTTTTTCTTCTTACAGAATTTTTTCGAATGTTAACAAAGAACTTTGATAACTCCAAAATGCCATTATCTAGTCTTAAGAGGAGTTTCATTTCCATCTGTCAGGTGGAATACTCAGAAAGGTGTCTTACTCACAGAGCTTCAACCTGAGGTTTGAAAGACCAAATTGTTTCCAGGAAAAGCTGAAGAGCATTTATAGGAATATAAAAATACCCAGCACCCAAAGAGGTAAATCTCACAACGCCTGGCGTCCCAGTGAGAGACGAGCAGGCCCGCGAAGCAGTGGGAAAGGCAATCTGATGAGTGGATCCATCCGTTAATACGAACAGATCGGAAATGATAGAAATGGTAGGATCAATACAGAAGGACACTGAAATATTATTATATCTGTATTCCATATGTGAAAGAAGGTAGCGGAAGTATTGAGTATGTTAAGTCAAAGTACAGAAGACATGAAATATTCCCAATTGAAATTCTAGGTTAAAAAAAAAAATACAATGCCTGAGGTGAAAAATGCACCGAGTGGAATAAACAGCGGATTAGCCACTGCAGCAGAAAAAACACAGCGCTAGAACTGTCCAAAATAACGAAACAGAAAGAAAAACACACCGACACGAAATCAATAGAGCGTCAGGCAGCTGTGGGTCAACTTCAGGTGTCCTGTTGAAGTCTGTGCGGGACGGCACAGAAAAAAATGTTTCCAAAAATCGCTTAAAATTTTCAAGATTTCATGAAAACTGTAAACCTACAGATCCAAGGAGTTCAATGAAACTTAAGACACGCGATGAAAATTAGACCCCATACGTTATAATCAAATGGCTTAAAACCAGTGATAAAAAAAACTTTAGGTTTTAAAAAGCTATATTTTTATTATAACCACACTGCATTGGAGTAAATATCTTTACTTAGAGACCTTGTACGTTTTGTATGCATGAAATAAAGTCAGCAAACATCCCCTTATATAGCAAGCACTACGTTATAAATTTAGTGGATGGAGATATGCAAACATGAACTAGATTACAGTCAGTTTGTCCCCCAAGCCATTAATTTTGGCCATTTTTATGAAAGAAACTATTATGGAAACCCTACAACTTCAAAAACCTCTCTTCCTTTAAGGTTAGAGAGCCTTTCGCACCAGTTCTGCATGAATCTGCACTAAATCCCACTGCTGTTTGGTGGCGATTTTTTTGTGAGTTGGGGTTTTGTGTTTGCTTATTGGTTTGTTGATTTTAAGGAAAACACAAAGAAGCAAGATAGATGTTTATTTTACAAAAGTAGAATCCAAATGAACAAAAATTGAGGGTGATTGGTGAATTTAGGGAAGAAAATCAAAGTAGTAAAAAGACAGGAATACACAAGATGACTGACAAGCTGAGTTCTCCCCAGATGCTAGGGAACAGTTTCAGATGCTACTCACGTACTCATAAATCTGCATAAATATTTCTGACATTATGCGTTTAAGTAGGAAAAGGAACAGAATGCAGCTAATATGAAAACCATGATAATTGTAGCTATAGTGTAATGCATCGTATGGGGCAAGTCCTTTTTGTACATTGTAATATTGAATCCTTAATACAACCATGACATGTGTGAGTTATTATAGTCCTGTTATTACAAAGTGAATACTGAGGTTTTGAGAAATTACCCTATATGCCGAAACTTAAGCCACAGAGAATATGAAGTAACACCGAAGATAAGGGACACAACAAAGAAGGCCATGACCATCTTCCCAATGAGAAGATCTAAAAATTGTGTCTGGCTCATTTCCATCCTTCAGACCTCATTCTTGAAAGCCTCAAGTCCTTGGAGAGTCTCCCTGATAAGCCTATATTTGTTAGTTCTTCCCCAACACCCAGAGGAATTTTTTATCGGAGTTCTCCACAATTTGGAATTATTTCTGTATACGTTTATTTGCTGATTGTCTCAATAGGCTTAAGCCTCATGAAGAAAGAGACAGTGCTTTCCTCATTTATCACTCACCACTGTATACCAGTACTGCTACTACTACTAATATGAACAATAACAATATCGTAGTACTAGGTTCAGTACTACATAAGTACTTCTGTATCCATGGGGTCCAGAAGGAAGATGGCGGATGGAGCGGAAGACTTTCCGTTTTTGTCACTTTGATACAAACAACAGTAAAATAAGAAAGTCAAAATATATTTACTGTGATAAGATGAGCAACACATTTTAAATTAAAAACAAGTTAAATTACCATCCCAGCCTGCTCTGTAGCAGTTTTTCCATTAGAAATAGACTATTTCAATAGAAACAGCCACTTGCATTAGAAGTAGCCATTTTCAATATGTGAAGCTCTGTTTGTAGTTCAAGGAAATCTTGTTGGCTAAGCGATGTTGCAAAAGAGAAATGTAACTAAATAAACCTCCACTTCATGTTTTCTAAGAAGTCTGTGTAGTGTTTTGAAAGTAATTAAAATTCTTGTGGCTTTTGGATACTTGATATCATCAAGCCAACAATCTCCTCACCCTTATTCTCCTAATTCTTTCCTTCCAATATTCATTCTGGCCACCAACTGGCTTATGGTTTTATTTAATGAAGTGTAGAGCTCCATAAGGATTTAACATAAAACACATGGTAATGCGCACACCCAGAAGCAATTAAATCATGGGATGTTCAGAATGCACCCCATTCTCTCCACCTTAAGGTTCCAAAACGTCAGTTAGTCACACTCATCTAAGACAAGTGGACCGAGTGCTTCGAGTGGGACATTCTCAGAAAAACGATCACAGAAGAGTTTTCTTAAAGTAATGGATTTCTGCAAAGAAGACGAACAACAGTAGAAACAGTTTTTTTCTAACACACAATCAATTAGGAATATTAACCCTAGTTTTAAAAAGAAGATGGAATAAAATCAGTCAGTTCCTTCTGCAATTCTCCCAAGGCCATTACTTCTCCTGTACTTTGTGACAGCCTCGTAGCCCAAAGGAATTTTATTCCTTAACGTCTAACTTACTTAGATAAAATGGAGTGGTAGGGAAAATACTTGATTTTTATCCCCAAACCCTGGTTTTGAATCTTTGTTCTCTTGCAAACTTAAGGTAATTTTCGTTTATGGGATTTTATGGAATTAAATCAAATAAAAACCCACCAGGGATATGTGGGATCTTATCAAGACCCGCCACGGCTTATTGCCGGGATCATTCTATTAAATTCCAGGCCAATCTGCTCTTTTGTTGCTGGTCCCAGCTGGTATCTCAGCTCAGGCCAGCTGAGATGTTAGACTTCTCTGTTTGCCACCAAGACACCTCTGTTTTAGAGAAAGCACCTAAATCTGGGGTTTTCCCTTGCTCCCCACCAAATCAAGTAAACCTCTCTGGCAAAGAAGCTGCCAGTACTCACTGCTTGCCTGGCCCTGTCGTGGAAGAATCCCCATGAATAATGATCTGGAGAGAGATGGAAAGGGAAAGGCAGAAGGCCCTGGCTAAAATGTCACAAACGCCTGTTGTTCTTACCAAAGCTTCAGTAATTTCTCCTTGAACAAAGCTTCTCAATTGCTTTATGCCTTTGGTCATTTTCCAGAATCCTGCAATGGCTATTTTTGACCATTTTATCCATTTTTGTCATTACTTTTTGGGGAGAAAATTTGCCACGCTCTTCAATCCACTGTACTGGAAGTCCACTGTCAACCTGTGTAGTTTCAAGCCACTGAGATGTGAGGATTATTTATTACCTAGCCTGTCCTGACTGATATAGCGGGTGTTTCTCTCTCTCTCTTTCTCTACCTCTCTCTCTCTCTCTCTCTCTCTCTCTGCCAAGTCAGTCACAAATATTTAAAACATTCAAAATTTAATCCCCACTTCCAGTTTCACCTCCAACATGTACAGAACTTACAGGTCATTACTCTCTTTTTCACCACTAAAAATAGATGAACTGAAAGTCAATGAATTGTATTAGACCCATCGTAAAAGTGATGTCACAGGGCAAACCACGACCCCAACACCTGGAGAGACAAGGAAATACAAAGAACCACAGCCAATGTCAGTTTACCTAAAGCAGAAGCTTCAGAACCAATACCTGGTACAGGACAATTAAATGGTGATTTAGATAAATTGCTGGAGGCTGAGTGTAGACTAGCTTGAGAATTAAAAGCTCCTGAGTGGTCTAGCTTTAGGGGGGCCCTTAACATTCATGAATTCTGCCTCCAGCAACTCTACCAAGTTACCATGATGAAGATCAGAGAAAAATCCCCTCTTGTTTCAGGCAAGGGGAGGGGAAAACATAACCATTAAAAAGTATACTCAGGTATTTTTAGATATGTCAGAGCTTCCTCTGTAACAAAACCTGTCCTGGAAGGGGAACCACTAGAACATCATCTGACCCTCAGGAAGAGCAACTAACCAGCTCCATTCCCCTCTAAGTTGTCTGCGTCATCTAAGGGGAGGGGGAAAAGGAGAAGAAGTGCTTCTGAAGGTCACAGCCCAGGAACCCAGACCATAGAAAAAATGTTTTAGTCATAAGGTTATAGAACACTTCTTCTCCCAACACCTTTCCACCACATCAGGAGGGCCCCACTGTGATAAAGGTGGGTTGCAGAGGAAAGAGCTACAGGACACAGACTCTATTTAAGAGATTCTCAGGGAAACCCTAGAAGGAGACAAAAATGAGGACACTAGAGGAAATTGAAGACTCAGGTATCCACAGCTACAGAAGATATTATACAGAGTCCAACCCCTGTGGTGTGAGGACTGAAATTAGCATTCACATGGGCTGCCTTGACACCTGGGAAAATCAGTAGGGCCTCCAATGGCCTGACCGCAAGTCCCTGTCCCCACTGGACTCTGATGGGTAAGGTTCCCTTGCTACACAGCCCTCTTTGTCACAGGACTGGCTGAATCTCTGTTTATCCCTGAGTAGTGAGCTTTTGGTTCCCTGCCAGTCTATGGAATTGTTCAAACAAGTCAGTCACATGATCGTGTGAAAACGAGGGGTCATCCATCCTCTCCCTACTACAAAGCCTGCCTCCCACAGCTCCTGCTTCTTCACTCTGTTCTCAGATGCAGGCTCCATATGGCCCTGCATGGCATTCATTGTCCTCCTTCCCCAGGATGTGAGAATCTGTGACAAACTGCTGTGGATCTCATCTGTCCGGTGTCAGGTGTCATGTGTTCAGCCATTCCCATAACCCTAGGACAGGAATACCTCCTCACCAAAGGGGTGAAAAGCAGGCGATCAAAATAATACCTGGCCAGATTAACATAAACCTCACACTGAAGGTATATTTGGTTCAGTTACTACATCCAGTACATCAGTCTGACTTTCAACAAAAAATTACAAGGTGAGAAAAAATACAGTCTGAAGAAACAAAGCAGGCATCAGAACCAGACTCAGATAATGACACAGATTTAGGAATTATCAGATAGGGAATTCAAAATAACTATGATTAATATGCTAAGGGCTCCATGGAAAAAGTAGACAACATATGAGAACAGACATGTAACATAAGCAGAGACATCAAAACTCTAAGAAAGCATCAAAAGAAAATGCTATAAATCAAAAAAATTGTAACAGAAATGAAGAAATCTTTTGATGGCTCATCAGTACATTGGACACAGCCAAAGAAAGAATCAGTGAATTAGAAGATGTGTCAATAGAAATTTCCCAAAATGACATGCAGAAAAAAAAAAGTAGAATGAAAAAAAGAAACAAAATATCCAAGAACTGTGAGACAATTACAAAAAAGTATAGCATATACTAAACAGCAATACCAGAAGAAGAAAGACAGAAAGGAGCAGAGGAAATGTTTGCAGTAATAATGACAGACAACAGTTAATGAGTGACACCAAATTGCAGATCCAGGAAGCTCAGAGAAGATCAAGAAGGATAAATATTAAAAACTCTACACCTAAGCCTATCATATTAAAACTGCCGAAAATCAAAGACAAAGAGAAAACCTTGAAAAAACCCAGGGCAGGGGTGAGAGGGGAGCATGGCCATCACCTCTAAGGAGTAAGGATAAGAATTACATCAGGCTTCTCTTCAGAAATCATGCGAGCAAGAAGAGATTGGGGTGAATTATTTAAAGAGTTGAAAGAGTAAATACTGCCAACCTCAAATTCTGTATCCAGCAAAATTATCCTACTAAAGTGAAGGAAAAAGACTTTCTCAAGTGAAAACAAAAACATAAACCAAAAAAACTGAGAAAATTTGTTGCCAGTAGACCTTCTTTGATAGAAATGTTAAAGAAGTTCTTCAGAGAAAAGAAAATGATATGTCGGGAACTCAGATCTATGTAAAAATGGAAATGTCTGAGAAGAAATAAATGAAAGTAAAATAAAATATTTTGTTTTTCTTATTTTTAATTCATCTAATAGGTAACTATTTGTTAAAGGTACTAATACACCAACATATTGGGTGATCGTATCATATGAAGACATGGAATGAATGACAGTGATGCTACACGTAACAAGTAGAGGAATTGAGTTTACTTTGTTATGAGGTATGTACACTCCTCATCAGGTGGTCTAGTGTTATTTGAAAGTGGATTCATATTAGTTATAAATGTATATTGCAAATTATTGCAACCACTACAAAATTGTTTAAAAAGAAGAATGCAAGACAAAAGTATAATTGATACATAAAGAGAGAGAAAATGGAATCATGGAAAATACTCAGTTAAAATCACAAAAGGCAGAAAAAAGAAGAGAAGTTTAAAAAAAGAAAGAACAAGTGCAGCCAATAGCAAACAATTACAGACATGGTAGATATTAATCATAGTGTATCAATAATCACTTTAAACATGAATGATCTAAATACATCTACCAAAATCAGAGATTGCCAGAGTGAAAAAAACCCCAAAATAACTATATATTGTCTACATAAAATGGACTTAATATATAAAAACACATATAGAGTAAAACTAAGGTGATGAAGATATACCATGCTAACTCTAATCAAAAGAAAGCTGGGGTGCTGGCCCCATGGCCGAGTGGTTAAGTTCGCGTGCTCTGCTTCAGTGGCTCAGGGTTCCCCTGGTTTGGATCCTGGGTGCAGACATGGCACTGCTCATCAGGCCACGATGAGGTGGTGTCCCACGTGCCACAACTAGAAGGACCCACAACTAAAATATACAACTATGTACCAGGGGGCTTTGGGGAGAAAAAGGAAAAATAAAATCTTTAAAAAAAAAAGAAAGCTTGGATAGTTATGTTAATTTCAGATAAAGGCTAAGCACAAGGAACATTATCATGGATAGAAGGAACATTACATAACGATAAAGGGATCAATTCTCAAAGAAGACAAAACAATTCTCAATGTGTACATACCTAACAACAAAGCATCAAAACACATGAGGCAAAACTGATGAGATTTCAGGGAGAAATAGACAAAAGAACTAAAGACACCTTATTCAAGAAGATATGTAAATGCAAAATAAGCACATAAAAAGATGCTCAGTATCAAATGTCCCTAGGGAATTGCAAATTAAAATAGCAATGAGATTCCACTACATACCTATTAGAATGGCTAAAAACCCCCCCCCCAAACCTGACAATATCAAATACTGGTGATATTGCTGGTAGAAATACAAAATGCTACAGCCACTTTGGAAGACAGTGTGGCAGTTTGTTACAAAGCTAAACATATACTTACCATACGACCAGCACCACACTCCTAGATGCTTATCCACATGAGCCAAAAAGTTATATCCACACAAAATTCTGCACAGCAGTGTTTATAGCAGCTTTATTCATAATTGCCAAAAACTGGAAGCAACCAAAATATTCTTCAATAGGCAAACAGATAAACAAACAGTGGTACATCCGTAAAATGGAATATTATTCAGTGTTAAAAAGAAATAAATTATCAAGCCATGAAAAGACATGGAGGAACCGTGAGTGTATATTGCTAAGTAAGTGGAATAAGCATGTCTGAAAAGGCTACATACTGTATGAGTCCATCTATATGACATCCTGGAAAAGGGAAAGCTATAGAGACAGCAAAACATTAGTGGCTGAAGATTTGGGGGAAATTGGGAAGGCAAGAATAGGTGAATCACAGGGAATTTTTTAGCACAATAAAACTATTCTCTATAATTTTGTAATGGTGGATACATGATTATGAATTTTTCAAAACCTGTAGAATTGTATAACACAAAGAGTGAACCCAAATGCACACTATGGACTTTAGTTTACAATATTAATGTTGGTTCATTAATTATAAGAAAAATGCCACACTAATGCAAGAAGTTAAGGGAACTCTACATTACATGCACAATTTTTCAGTAAATCTAAAACTATTCTAAAAAGTAAAGTCTATTAATTTGAACAAAAACTTAATTTTCCCTGCATCCTGAAATAAAATTACTCACAGTGTACTTAACACAATAAACAAGCATAACATCTGTCAATCTACTCATGGCAAACGTGGAGAAGATACAGATGACTCCCAAGGAAGAAAATGTCTTGCTCTGTAACTAGTTATACAGCACATAAGTCTTCTCACTTGTACCCAGGTCAACTTCTGTTAAAACAAGTAAATAAAATTTGTAACTTTAAGAATCATCATAAAACACTGACAAAGAAGTCTTCCAGTTCATGTACACAGAAGGGCAACCAAGGCAGCCAGGATCTGAGGGGCTAAGATCCCAGAGGGAAAGGAAATGCACTGAGATTAGTTCAAACTTCTGTTACTACTCCTTTCAAGACATTTGTCTATTGGTAAGCAGAAAAGGTTTCAGGACTGAGAAGACAGCCCTTGAAAAGGCGGAGGACATGCATGAAAAGATTGGAAAATTCATTTGAGAGGTGGAAATGGTAAGAAAAGTCAAATGGAAATGCTTGAAAATAAAAAAATACAGTGTTAAAGATGAAGAATCTCTTCAGCTCATTCATCAATACCCTTGACATGGTTAAGGAAAGAATCAGTGAACTTAAACATTAGGTTAAATCCAGAGCAACTACATCTCTCATGCATTGCTGGATGGAACGCAAAATAGTACAGCCACTGTGGAAAACAGTTCACTTATTAAAACTTGGCAGTTTATTACCAAATTAAATATGCACCATGTGACCCAGAAATCATAGTATTGGACACTTATCCCAGAGAAATGAAAATTTATCTTCACACAAAAACTTATGCACAAATGTTCACAGCAGTTTCATTTACAATGGCAAAATACTGAAACCAATCCACACATATTTCAGAGGGTGAATGGTTGAACAACCTAAATATGCGCATGCAATGGAGTACTACTCAAGAGTAAAAACCTGTTGATACATATAACAACCTGGCCCCACGTTATTGAAGAAAGTCAGTCTCAGCAGGTTGCATATTATATGATTCTATTTGTAAAATATTGTCAAAATAACAAAGCTACAGAGGTGGAGAACAGATTAGCAGGTACCAGGGGATAGGGACAAGGGGTGGAGAAGAGGGTGAGTGTCAATATAAATAAATACCTTAAGGGACTTCTTTTAAGATGATAAAACAGTCTTGATTGTGGTGGTGGCAGGAACGTAAATCTGTACGTGGGATAAAATTGCATAGAACTACACACACACACACATGCACATGCACACACAGACACACACAAATGACTGCGGATTTTAAAATGGTGAAAATTGAATAAGCCCAGTTAACAGTAATGTACCAATGTCAGTTTCCTGGTTTTGATATTGTACTTTAGATATTACCCCTGGGGATGAGAGAAGAAGGGTACACAGGAAACCTTGTACTATTTTTTACAACTTCCTGTAACTCTATAATTATTTTTTAAGTTAAAAAGTAGACCAGTAAAATCGTTCAGACTGAAAAACAAAGAGAAATAACAGTAAGAAAAAGAAACTAGAACAGAGCATCCAAGACAACATCAAACAGTCTAATGTGTGGAACTGAAATACCACACGGATGAGGGAGAAATGACAGGGCAGAAGACATATTTTAAGACATACTGGCCAATGATAAAACTCTGAATAAAATGGGTATAGAAGGAAAATACTTCAAGATAATAAAGGCCACGTATGACAAAACCACAGCTAATGTCATACTCAACAGAGAAAAACTGGAAGCTATTCCTCTAATAACAGGAACCAGACAGGGATGCCCACTTTTGCCACTCTTATTTAACAGAGTACTGGAAGTCCTAGCCAGAGCAATCAGGCAAGAAAAAGAAATAAAAGCAATCCAAATTGGAAAGGAAGAAGTGAAAATGTCACTGTTTGCAGATGACATGATTCCATATATAGAAAACCCTAAGGAATCCACCAAAAACCTTTTAGAAATAATACATGAATACAGCAGAGTTACAGGATAGAAAATCAACGTACAAACATCAGTTGCACTTCCAGGGGCTGGCCCGGTGGCGCAGTGGTTAAGTTTGCACATTCTGCTTTGGCAGCCCGGGGTTTGCTGGTTCAGATCCCGGGTGCGGACCTATGCACCACTTGTCAAGCCATGCTGTGGCAGGCGTCCCACACATAAAGTAGAGGAAGATGGGCACGGATGTTAGCTCAGGGCCAGTCTTCCTCAGCAAAAAGAGGATTGTCAGCAGATGTTAGCTCAGGGGCAATCTTCCTAAAAAAAAAAAATCAGTTGCATTTCTATACACTAACAATGAAGTAGCAGAAGGGGAAATTAAGAATACAATCTCATTTACGATTGCAACAGAAAGAATAAAATACCCAGGAATAAATTTAACCAAAGAAGTGAAAGACCTGTACACTGAAAACTATAAAACATCATTGAAAGAAATTGAAGAAGACACAAAGAAATGGAAAGATATTCCATGGTCTTGGATTGGAAGAGTTAACATAGCTAAAATGTTCATACTTCCTAAAGCAACCTACATTTTCAATGTAATCCCTATCAAAGTTCCAACAACATTTTTCACAGAAATGGAACAAAGAATCCTAAAATGTATATGCAACAACAAAAGACCCCAAATAACCAAAGGAATCTTGAGAAAAAAGAACAAAGCTAGAGGTACCACACTCCCTGATTTCAAAATATACTACGAAGCTATAGTAATCAAAACAGCATGGTACTGGCACAAAGACAGACACACAGATCAATGGAACAGAATCGAGAGCCCAGAAATAAACCCACACATCTATGGACAGCTAATTTTCAACAAGGGAGCCAAGAATATATAATGGAGAAAGGAAAGTCCCTTCAATAAATGATGCTGGAAAAACTGGACAGCCACATGCAAAGAATGAAAATAGACTATTATCTTACACCATACACAAAAATTAACTCAAAATAGATTAAAGACTTGAATGTAAGATCTGAAACCATTAAACTTCTAGAAGAAAACATAGGCAGTACACTCTTCAATATCAGTCTTAGCAGCATATTTTCAGATACCATATGTGGCTGGGCAAGGGAAAGAGTAGAAAAAATAAACAAATGGGACTACATCAAACTAAAAACCTTCTGCACAGCAAAGGAAACCATCAACAAAATGAAAAGACAACCTAACAACTGGGACAAGATATTTGCAAACCATATATCAGATAAGGGGTTAACATCCAAAATATGTAAAGAACTCATTCATCTCAACAACAAAAAAACTAACAACTCAATTAAAAAATGGACAAAAGATCTGAACATTTTTCCAAATAAGATATACAGATGGCCAACAGGCACATGCAGAGATGTTCAACTTCACTAACTATTAGGGAAACACAAACCAAATCTACAACGAGATATCACCTCACATCTGTCAGAATGGCTATAATTAACAAGACAAGAAAACAAGGGTTGGAGAAGATGGGGAGAAAAGGGAACTGTCATACACTGCTGGTGGAAATGCAAACTGGTGCAGACACCATGGAAAACAGTATGGCGACTGCTCAAAAAATTAAGAATAGAACTACCATACGATCCATCTATTCCACTGCTGAGCATTTATCCAAAGAACATGAAAACACAAATGCATAAAAATATATGCACCCCTATGTTCATCGCAGCATTATTCACAACATCCAAGACTTTGAAACAACCTAAGTGCCCATCAAGGGACAAATGGATGAAGAATATATAGAACAATGGAATACTACTCAGCCATAAAAAAGATGAAATCTTGCCATTTGCAACAACATGGATGGACCTTGAGGGTATTACACTAAGCAAAATAAGTTGGAGGGAGAAAATCAAATACTGTATGATCTCACTCATAAATAGAAGATAACAACAACAACAAAGAAACACATAGATACAGAGATTAGATTGGTGGGAAGAGGGGAAGGTGGGGGAAAGAGAGCAGAAGGGGTGACTGGGCACATGTATATGGTGATGGATGGTAATTAGTTTTTGGGTGGTGTACATGATGTAATCTACAAAGAAATCAAAACATAATAATATACACCTGAAATTTATATAATGTTATAAACCAATGTTACCTCAATAAAAATAAATACATAAGAAATAATTGCCAAAAATAATGAAAGATGACAAACCATAGATCCAAGAATCTCAGGGAAACACAGATATAATAAATGCCCCCATTAAAAAACAAAATAAAACAAAAACCTACACACATAGTTAAATGGTTGCAATCCAAAGATAAAGAGAAAATTTTGAAGTCAGCCAAGGAAAAATGACACATTTCATATAAAAAAACAAGGATAAGTTGGGCCAGCTCTGGTGGCCTAGTGGTAAAGTTCAGCATGCTCTGCTTCAGCAGCCCAGGTTTGATTCCCAGGCACAGACCTACACCACTCTGTTAGTGGCCATGCTGTGCTGGAAGCCCACATACTAAAAACTAGGGTAAGATTGGCACAATGTTAGTTGAGGGTGAATCTTCCTCAGCAAAAAAACACAAAAAATCAAACAAAAAAACCCTCAAGGCTAAGAAATACGTCTGATTTCTGGTCAGAAACTATGCGAGCCAGAAGACAATGGATTGACATCTTTAATGTACTAAGAGAAAAAGTTGTCAATGCAGAAGTCTATAGTAAGAAAAAATTTCTTTAGGAAATGAAGATGAAAGGTTTTCCAGGCAAACACAAGCTGAGAGAATTCATTACCAGCAGACCTGGGCTACAAAAAATTTAAGGGAAATTCTTAGATAGAAGAGATTGGATACAGAAACTTGGATCAACACAAAGAAATGAAGAACTCAGTAAATAGAAAAATTGTTAATTATAAAAGACATTTTTTTCATATTTTAATGACTTTAAAATTAATTGGTCCAACCAGGATACAATAAGCTCACTATTGTTTACCTCTCCCATTGATTAAATCTAAAGACTCTGGTCAAAATACAAAACACAGCTTTCTTAGCCCTGAAAAGTAAACAGTAGCAGACTAGGGAGCAAGTCAAATCTTGAAGAACAATTAATGTAGCAGATGTGCTACCTGGGTTTTTTCTTTTTTCCTTCTTTTCTCTCTTCTTTGACCAGAAGGCACAGGCTAAATTGGAGTGACCCATTTGCTGGTCAGCAAAAATTGAGAGAAAATCTTGTCTTTTGGCCAGAGTACTATAAAGAAAAAATGTCCCAGGAAGACAGTGGGAAGAACACCTGTGGTTTTTCTCTCTTCTGACTCTCGTGGACTGGCCCGAGGACAGCCTCAGTCACAGAACTATAGAGCTATGGTTGGGCAGCAGCACAAGATCTTAGAACCCTAGAGAAAACGTGTTCTTCTGGATAAAGAAAATCAGAAAGGTGCCCCTGTTGTGCGAGGACTGGAGTGGGGGTGGGGGTAATGCTGGTTATTTTGTTCTTCCCTTTCTCTCTCACCACGTCCCCTAAAAAGTGGGCTCAGTCACATGAAACTGCATGAGAACAGAGGAAGACAAAACAGAAAAATCCATCTTTCTGGCCAGAGGAACTAGACAAAGGGACCCAAGAGTAAGAAGGAAATTCCTGAACGCAGAAAGATGGAGAAGGGGATCCCGGATTCTTTGTAGACTTCACTCTACAAATGCAGAACACACCCAAAGAAGCATAACACAGGCTTTGAAAAATGAAATACAATATAAACTTCCCAATTCCCGTACTAGTCCCCGAGTCCACCGCCCAAGTTCCAGACTCACCCCTGAATGGTACATGAAAAGAGCAGCCTTGAACAGCATAGCAAAACCTTTGAAAAATAACTGACTTTGGAACGTCCTCCCACAGAAGGTGAGACAGAACTAGTGGTCTACACCTAATGGAGTTGATGCTCTGCTAAATGAAACAAACAAATCAATATTCTGCAGAAGACTTTAACAGGATAGGGTCTCAAAACATCATACCCAAAATCTCCACTACACAATCAAAATTTACTCAACACACCGAGAACCGAGAAAGTCTAAACAATTTTCAAAGGCAAAGACCATCCACAGACGTTAAACTTGAAATGACCCAAATGTTGGAATAATCAGATAAAGACTTTAAAGCAACTATTATAAACACACTCTTGAAATAAGTGAAAAGATTGAAAGAACAAAGGAAATATCAGAACTGGAAAAAGCTATATCTTAAGTTTAAAAATTCACTGGATGGCTCAACAGCCCAGGTGCGTTATAATCAAATTCCTGGAAATCAAAGATCAATGATCTTCAAAACAGTCAGAGAAAAACAAAATATTACATATAGGGAAACAAGAATTCAAATGACTGCAGATTTCTCATCAGAAACCACAAAGGCCAGGAGATATCTGTAAAATGCTTAAAGTAAAGAACTTTCAACCCAGAATTCTATATCCAGCAAATTATTCTTTAAGAATGAAGGTGAAATAAAGGCATACATTTACAAAAATTAGGACAAAGAGTATTCACTGCCAGCAGACCCACCCTAAATGAATTTTTTCACAGTAAAGGAAACTATATCAGAAGGAAACTTGGAAATTCAGGAACAAAGAAGGAGCAATGGAAAAGGTAAACTCTAGGTCAATGTAATAGACTATTTTCTTATCTTACATTCTTTAAAATATGTCTGACTGCTCAAAGGAAAAGTCCTTCACCTCCTTAGTTAAATTTATTCCTAGGTACTTTATTCTTTTCATTGAGATTGTAAATGGAATTGTATTCTTGAGTTCTCTTTCTGTAAGTTCATTATTAGAGTACAGAAATGCAACTGATTTTTGTAAGTTGATTTTGTACCCCACAACTTTACTGTAGTTGTTAATTATTTCTAGTAGTTTTCTGATGGATTCTTTAGGGTTTTCTATATATAAGATCATGTCATCTGCAAGCAGTGAGAGTTTCACTTCTTCACTCCCTATTTGAATTCCTTTTATTTTTCTCTTGCCTAATTGCTCGGTCAAAACTCCAGTATTATGTTGAATAAGAGTGGTGAGAGTGGGCATCTTTGTCTTGTTCCTGTTCTCAGAGGGATGGCGCTCAGTTTTTGCCCATTGAGTATGATGTTGTCTGTGGGTTTGTCATATATGGCCTTTGTTATGTTGAGATAATTTCCTTCTATCCCCATTTTGTTAAGAGTTTTTTTTAATCATAAATGGCTGTTAGATCTTGTCAAATATAACATCTATTTGAGCTGATCATGTGGTTTTTATTCCTCATTTTGTTAATGTGGTGTATCACATTGATTTGCAGATGCTGAACCATCCCTTGTGTCCCTTGTATAAATCCCACTTGATTGTGATGTATGATCTTTTTGATGTATTGCTGTATTTGGGTTGCCAGTATTTTGTTGAGGATTTTTGCATCTATGTTCATTAGTGATATTGGTCTGTAGTTTTCCTTTTTTGTGCTGTCCTTGTCAGGCTTTGGTATCAGAGTGATGTTGGCCTCATAGAATATGTTACAAAGCATTCCATCTTCCCTAATTTTTTGGAATAGCTTGAGAAGGATTAGTATTAAATCCTCTCTGAAAGTTTGGTAGAATTCCCCAGGGAAGCCATCTGGTCCTGGGATTTTATTTTTTGGGATGCTTTTGATTACTGTTTCAATCTCTTTACTTGTGATTGGTCTATTCAGAGTCTCTATTTCTTCTTGATTCAGCTTTGGGAGGTTGTAAGAGTCTAAGAATTTATCCATTTCCTCTAGATTGTCCATTTTGTTGGCATATTGTTTTTCATAGTATTCTCTTATAAACTGTTGTATTTCTGTGGTATCCATTGTTATTTCTCCTCTTTCATTTCTAATTTTATTTATCTGAGATTTCTCTCTTTTTCCTTTGTAAGTCTGGCTGGGGGTTGGTCTACTTTATTTATCTTCTCAAAGAACCAGCTCTTTGTTTCACTGATCCTTTCTACTGCATTTTTGTTTCAACAGCATTTATTTCTGCTCTGATTTTTATTATTTCTCTCCTTCTGCTGGCTTTGGGCTTTGTTTGTTCTTTTTCTAATTCAATTAGGTGTCATTTCAGATTGCCTATTTGGGATTTTTCTTGTTTGTTGAGGTGAGCCTGTATTGCGATGAATTTCCCTCTTAATACAGCTTTTGCTGCATCCCATATGAGTTGGTATGGCATGTTTTCATTTTCATTTGTCTCCAGATATTTTTTGATTTCTCCTTTAATTTCTTCAATGATCCATTGCTTGTTCAATAGCATGTTGTTTAGTCTCCACATCTCTGTCCCTTTAAATATACTAACATACAGAGGTTAAAAGGAAAAGGATGGAAAAAGATATATCATGCAAATACTACACTAATATCATTTAAGGTAGGCTTCAGAACAATAAAAATACCCAGGATAAAGAGGGACAGTGCATAAAGACAAAAGGATCAGTTCACCAAGAAGATACAACAATCATAAACGTGTGTGCACCTAACAATAGTGACTCAAAATAGTTTCAAATAAAACAACAATTACAACAAAGATAATTGTCTAAAAAAACACAATACAATGTATTTTGTATTTATAATGTGTAAATCTAAACTATATGACAATAGCATAACAAATGGGAGGAATTTTCTGTTGTAAGGTTTTTACACTATACATGAAATGACGTTATATTACTTTATTATCGGAAGATAGATTGTAAGTTAAAATACATACAAAAAGAGGTATATTTAATATTGCCAATATTGGGGATAATATGAAATTGTAAAAAATACTCAATTAATCCAAAACAAAGCAGAAAAGAAGGGAAAAGGGGAAGAGATCAGCTGTGACAAATGGAAAACAACTAGCAAGATGGCAATTAAATGCAAATATTTTAAACATCTCAATTAAAAGGTAGATTTTGTCAGATTGGATAGAAAAAAAACCCCAATTATATGTTATCTACAAAATTCCACTTTAAAAGACATGGCTAGATTAAAAATAAAGTTAAAATTTTTTCGCTCATTAAGGGATATTATGAAAATTAGCAAGCAAGACATAGTCTAGGAGAAAATATTCATTAGATACACTGTGAATTTTTCTGACAAAGAACTTCTATCCAGAATGTATTTAAAAACTGCAAGTCGTGTTTTTCAAAAGATGAATAGCTCAGTCACACAAATGGGTAAAAATCTCGGACAGACACCCCACAAAGAAGCGAATAGTTAATAAGCGTAAGAAAAGACCTTCAGGGGACAGCTCCGTGGGCGAGTTCGGGCGCTCCGCTGCGGCGGCCCAGGGTTCGGATCCTGGGCGCAGACAGGGTACCGCTTGTCAGGCCACATTGAGGCAGCGTCCTACATCCCACAACTAGAAGGACCTGCAACTAAGATATACAACTGTGTACAGGGGGGATTTGGGGAGATAAAGCAGAAAAAAAAAAAAAAGACCTTCAATATCATTAATCTTTAGTGAAATGAAAATTAAAAATACTACCTGCTCATGAGAATGGATAAAACAAAAAAGATTGACAATACCAAGTGCACAAAGATTTGAAAAAAGTGGAATTCTCACACGTGCCTGGTGGGAATTAAAGTTATACAACCTATGTCTATCTATCTATTTATCTAGCATTTTTGTTATTTCAGTCAAGCTAATTCCTCATGCAACTGAAAATAAGAGGCTTTCTATGATGTTTTTTAAAATTCCAACTGTGGGGGCCGGCCCCATGGCTGAGTGGTTAAATTTGCGCACTCCGCTGCGGTGGCCCAGGGTTTCCCCGGTGCAGATCCTGGGCTCGGACATGGCACCGCTCGTCAGGCCACGTTGAGGTGGCGTCCCACATGCCACAACTAGAGGGACCTGCAACTAGGATATAGAACTATGTACCGGGGGAATTTGGGGAGATAAAGTAGAAAAACAAAAAAGATTGGCAACAGCTGTTAGTGAGCTCAGGCATCAATCTTAAAAAAAAAATTCCAACTGTGTATTGTCATGTATTCCTTTCTGTTCCTATGTTTAATCTATGTATTTTATCTTTTACTTTGGCCAGCCTTGATAGAAGTTTGCATCTATATTTTCATTTCATTAATTTCTACTTTTATTATTATTTATGTCCTCCTACTATTTTTGGAATTAGTCTTTTGTTCTAAGTTCTTGAGTTTTATTCTTAATTCAATAAATTTTAATTGTTGCATATAATATATAAATTATATATCTTACAACATATAATACATATTATAGAGGGATCTTGGATCCTTACCCTTTGGAATATTAATAACTGACTCCAGAGGAAAGATAAGCTGAGCACCCAATAAGAGTTTTATCCCTTTGAAATGTAAACACCTGGAAAAATAGCTCTCTAGATCCCTCAGGGGCTCTCGGGGCTGTTCAGTCACCCTTTCTGGTTTCCCAGGTCCCCACCCAGGATTGCAACCTTTTGTCCCTCTCAGAGAGAGAGAAGAAAGTTTATTAGCCTTCGGCTGAGAGCAAATTAGCTTTGCTTTCAAGGAGACAGCTGCAGATGCAATACTCAAGGCATGTGAAAAGTAAAACATCTGAGGGTCGAAGTGAAAGGTTCTCTAGCTTCACGGTATGTCGATTTCAGTGATTCAAAGGCCAGAACTTTGCAGGAAGGAGAGAAAGCCAGGGAAGATTTGTTTCCCTGTGCGTACATTTTAAGGCTATAAATTTCCCTCTATTGGATAATTTAACCGTATTTTACAAATGTTGCCTTGGGATTTACATTCTTTTCTAGATAGTTTCTAACTCCTTTTCTTTTCTTTCTCTCCCCCCTTCTTTCTTTTTTTCTTTTTCTTTTGTTCCTTCTTTCTTTCTTCGTACCTTGAATTATTTTCACGTGCTCTTATTTTCCAAACATTTTGAGGGGAGGTATGGATTTCTTTGGCTATTGGTTTTATTCTTAACTTCATATTATATTGCACGTGGTCAAATAACCTAATTAGAAGCTGATATCAGTTCTTTGGTTGGTGTTTTTTGAGTCTAGTCTAGCTTGTGGTTCTGTTCCACAAATATTTTTATTATTGTGGTAAAATACATACAGCACTCCTCCAAAAACTTGCCTTGTTACCGTTTTAAAGTGTACAATTCACTGGCATTAGTAAAGTTTTATATTCTCTAATTGTTAGTTGCAGGCTTCTTACATGTTTACTAAATCAACATTATTTTGTTGTTCAAATCATCTATATCCTTATATTAACTTTTCGTTGCTTTTCTACCTATTATTGAAAGAGGTACAAATTTTCTCATTGTAATTTCATAACATTTTACTTGCAATTTTGTAGTTTATGCACCATATATCTTATACTGTGTTGTAAGATCCACAATTATTTTATCTGCCTAGCAAATTATTCATCTTTTAATATGTAATTATCCCAGTTAATCCTTACCAATTCTTGCCTTAAAATTTATTTCATTTTATGTGCTGTTGTTACCAGGATCAAGTGGCGCGACCTAAGAAAACGGAGCAGACGGCCATGCGAAAATAGCTATAAACCTCAGGGGTGAAGAGGGAATTCTGTGGGATGAAAAACAAAGGCAAATTTTTGTATGACTCAATTCTCTGTGGGATCGTGTGCTCTCCTTTCTCTGTGGTCAGTTGACTTTCCTCTGAAGATATGCGATATGCTGCTACTCCATGTGGCTCTGAGTCATCCTCTGAGAAGTGACCTGGGGGACTTGGCAATTCATGATACCTGATATTTGTTTTTCTCTCTCTCATATCTGTGTTATTTTCAGCCTCAGGGAAGTTTGATGCATGACGTGTTTGTTGCCTCAGTCATTAACCTCTCAAATAGCTCTACTCCTTGTTTTGTTTCTTGGCCATGGCGGTTGGGTGTGGAAGCCATGCTCTTTTTGATGGCACATTGTATTTTTAAAGCAGTCAACATTCACTGAGATTCGCCCACACAGTATTCCCAGGAGGCAGGGAAAGCCCTGCTGTTCATATTTATTTTGGTTGAATTAGAACAAAAATAAAATTGGATGGTGAACAAATAGGCCTTGATCATGGAGGCAATGAGAATGAAATAAAAATTGCTATGAAATACTATACACCCACATCTTTTCACTTTAAAAAAATAAACTAAAAGGCTGAATTCTTACCAATATTGCCCCATTCCCATTTAGTCAAGCACTCTTTGTCTATTTCACACGTCAGGAAAAAACACCTGTTTATTTCCGTCAATAAAACCTTAGATGCCATTCCCACTGCTCTTCATGTGAAGCAACCTCTACCACTTTGCCCAACAAAAAGATGTCCACAGTGTCTCTATTGTAGTTCACAAACGACTTCTACCTCCTTCACCCATCACACTCCTATTCTCCCTTTCATGGGATATTTCAATATATTGCCTTTTTAAAGAAAAGACGGTCTATGCTCCTGAAAGCTGGTCAATTCTATAAAACATCCCCTCTTAACATCATTGGCTATTGACACTCTGTGGCATCTTTGGATGTAATGAGATGAACATCAGCGTCTGCCTCTCTATCTATTTCCTGCATGTTTATTCTTTTGTAAAAGGTTTCCCACCAAATACGGTATTTCCCACATCTGCCCTACAGTCTCTCAGATTCACTGCACAAATAGATTTTTGGGAAAGCTTTCTTTTGGATCAATTGATTCTTTTTTGTTTGTTTTTATTGTGGAAAAATACACACAACGTAAAATTTACCATCTTAACCATTATTAGGTGTACAATTCAGTGGTATTAAGTACTTTCACTTTGTTGTGCAATCAGCATCACTATCCATCTCCAGTGCTCTTTTCATCTTGCAAAACTAAAACTCTGTACTCATCAAACATTGACTTCCCGCTTCTGCTTCCTCTCATCCCCTGGGAACTACTGTTCTCCTTTCTGTCTCTGTGAGTTTGACTACTCTTGGTCCCTCATGTATGTGGAATGGTACAGTAGTTGTCCTTTTGTGACTGGCTTATTTTACTAACATGATGTCCTCCAGGTTCATCCATGTTGAAGCATGTGTCAGGATTTCCTTTCTTTTTAAGGCTGAATGGTATTCAGTTGTGTATAGACCACATTTTTTTTTTTTTTTTTTTAGGAAGATTAGCACTGAGCTAACATTTGTGCCCATCTTCTTCTGCTTTATGTGTGGCATGCCTGCCATAGCACGGCTTGATAAGTAGGTCCACGCCCAGGATCCAAACTGGCGAACTCCCAGCTGCCAACTGGAATGCATGAACTTAACTGCTATGCCACTGGGCCGGCCCCTGTATATACCACATTTTGTTTATCCATTCATCCATTGATGGGCACTTGGATTACTTCCATCTTTTAGCTATTAGATCAAATAATTCCTGTTAAAAAACGAAAAACTTCAAGCAATACGGAAAAGTAAAAGGAGGAAGGTAAAGCCATTCATTTTTTCACAGCACGAAAGTAATCATTATCATTTTCATGAAAGACCTTCCAGTCATTTTTCTCTCTCTTTATATACACATATAGATATAGACATAAACAGTTTTACGTTTTTGCATAAGGTTGTACTAAATGTGTTGTTCAATAGCCTAATTTTTTAACTGACCAATATGCCATAAATCTTGTTTCCACGTCAAAAGTTACTATCTACATTGTCATCTTCATAATTGGGTCATAGTCCATTAAATGATCATGCAATAGTTTACTTAACCCATTCCCTAGAAACGGAAACATAGTATGATCTTTTTTCACATAGTGTGAACAAGGCAGTGATGAGAATACTAGGGAAATCCCTTAAAGTGAGATTTGAGCCCAAAGAAAAAACACTCAATGAAAATATAAAAATGTTCGGTACTTTTGTTTTATCTTGAAAGCAAATTGTGTAGGAGAAAAACAATATCTATCTTCATGTGTATCAATGAGGTTAACAGTCTTTTCATATGCTTACTGGCTATTTGTAAGTCTTTTATGAATTGTCTATCACATCCTTTATGTATTTTTTTCTTATTTACAAAAAGCTTTATTCTGACAGTAATACTTACATGTCACTAATTTTGTTAAACTATTTTTCTCTTTTTGTTTTTTTTTCAGTTTCTATAAAGTATCTTTTGACATAGAGAAGTTCTAACTTTTAGAAATAAATTAATTTTTTTATGGCATCTGATTCTTCTGATATTCTTAGAAAGGCTTTCATCACCACAGTCATCCCTTTGCAACTACCACACACATACACGTATACGTAATTATAAAAATTAATTAGCTGTATTTTCCAATAAAATTTTATTTTTCAAGTTTTAAATATAAAAAGTTTCTACCTTTGGGATTCAGTTTTACATCAGCGTGAGATAGGGGTCTACTTCAATGATTCACAAATAAACAGTCACCTTTCCCGATGTCATATATTAAATAATTTATTTTCCATTATTGATTTCAACTGTCATGTTTATCATATAATAAAGCTCATGTATATCTTAGTTTTATTTCTACACCTTATCCAATCAAATGGAATGACTACCTAATATCTTACTGATAATACAGAATTTTAATAATCACACTTTTAAAATACAGATAAAGCTGTTATGGCATGTGTTGTCCCATTTTTCTTTTATTTTCATAATTTTTAAGGTTTTTTCATTTTTTCAGGATAAACTTGTAATAATTATTAGAAACTTTCAAAAGAAACTTTTTGGTATTGCTCTGCAGTATATTAACTTCAGGAAAAAAACTTTTTGATGAAATTACCTTCTTATCCAAGAAGCAGATACATCACTCAATTTATTCAATGTTCCCTTTATGTTCTTCAGTAAGATTTTATCATTTTCTTCTATAAGTACACAAAAATACTTGCTAGTTTTATTAAGAGTATTCTATAATTTTGAGGAGATTTCTGTTGTCAATGGTTTCTTTCTATTATATTTATAATTCATCATTTCTGCTCAAACAGAAAGTACCTGTTGGTTTTCATATATTAATTATAACTAACAATCTTACTAAAAAGCCCGTCTAAAGTTATCTACTGTCTTGAGTTTTTTCAATTCCAGTTGTATCATTTCTATGTGATGCCTATAACTTGTATTTGGTGCCCTCATTGCGGAGTCTAATGCTTCCAGGACAGTATTACAAACTCGTGGTGAGAATAAAGCAATGATCTTCTCCCAACTCTAACGGGAATGCTTCTCCCGTTCCATTACGAAGCAGCAAGTTGGTCAGGTATATACATAGTTGTCCTAATAATTGATTCACCTACTTTGCTAAATGTGAGGCTTTTTTTAGATTAGAAATAGTTGTGGAATTTTTGTAGTGCTGCATTGCAAACTACAGAGATGAATATATTACATCTCCTCTTTAGAACTATTATTATTGGGCACTGTTTCAGTCATTTCTAATACTGCACCATCTTATACTTCTCAGAATTACTTAATTTTTATTTTTTTAAATATTATTTGTAAAAAACACCCCACAGGATTTTATTAAAGATGCAAGAATGGTACAATAAATTTTTCTATATTCTTTACCTAGATTTAGCAACTATTAATCCCTTGCTATATTGCTATAGCTTTCTCCCCCCCCCAATATATTTATATTTACTGAACTACTTGAGAGGAAATTGCAGATATAATTAACCCATTCCTCTAAATACTTCAGATTGTATGTAGTAAAAACTAGAACATTCTATTATACAACCACAGGTACAACTAGCAAATTTAGGAAATTGTTAACACTGATATAATGTTATTACCTAGCCTGTGGTCTACATTAAAATTTTGCCAATTGTCCTCATAATGTTCTTTATAGCTTTGATTTTTCTGATCCAGGATCCAATCCAAGCACCTGCTTTAGATTTAGTTGTCTTGTCTCCTTAGCATGTTTTAACATGGAAAAGTTCCTCAGAATTTATTTTTCATGATATTGAAATTTTGAACAATACAGGCCAATAGCTTTACAGAATGTCCCTCAAATTGAATTTTTCTTGTGTCCTAACAATTAGGTTTAGCATTTTCGGCAGGAATGTCATAGAATTAAGGTTGTGTTCTTCTCGGTGCATCACAACAAGAGACATCGGACGTCAGTAGATCCAGATTTGGTGCTGGGAACTTTGATAAGATGATGTCTGCCCGGCTAAATTACCATTCTTTCCTTTGTGATGAGTAAGCAATCTGTGCAGGTGGACAGGTATCAAAGATGAAACAATATCTTTTTCTTGGCCACATTTTACACACAAATTGCAGAATCCCTTGATGGCTTTTGCCTGAATCAAATAGTACTGTGCTGGTAGCAACACGGCATTTCAAAGTCTGCCGATTCTTTTTCTATGTATCTGTCGGCATTTTACTCTAGTAGGGAAGAGCTTTCTCTTCTTCCTGGTCACTTCCTTCCCTGTCTCCCTCCTTCCTGCCTTCTTTTCCTTCCTTCTTTCTTTCCTTCCTTCTTTTCTTCTCATCCTTTCTTCCTTTCTTTTTCCTTCCATCCTATGAACACATGACTTCTCTTTTCTCCAATGGGTTACAGCCCTTTACTATCCTTATTACGCAGTCTTCCATGATACTGCCAGATTCTATTTCTTAATATTTTATTTATTTGTCATCAGTATTTATAAATGATACTAATTTACAGTTTTTATACTGTGTGTTACCTTTATCTGGGTTTGCTACAACTTTCATGTAGGTGCTGTAAGGGTAATCAGAAAACTTTAGAACAGTTGAAATAACATAAAAATTAATCTATTTCTTATAAAGTTTTTGAGATTGAGGAAGACCTTTTGTTTTTTTTTTTTCCTCTCTCTCTCTCCAGTTTTGTAGTTATACTTTTATTTTATCGTATAGTTGCTCTTGTTCAGGATAGATTTGTTTGAAGTATTCTTTTGTAATTATTTTAAGTTTTTCTATAACTGGTTATTTCCCTGTTTTCATTTCTAATTTGGCGTTCTTACACTCTTCCCCCTACCCATCGCTTGATTTATCTACAGAGTTTTACCTAAACTACTGTTTATTTTCCTCTTGATGGTGCAGCTCTTGCTATATGCACCAGTTCTATTATTTTTCCTTTTTCCTATTTATAATGTCTTCATAACTTTATCAGTTTTTTCTTTCTGCTTTTCTCAGGTTTGTTTTAAGTTACTTTTTAACAAGCTAAGTTTTGTTCTAACTTCTATTTCCCTCTGAGTATAGGTTTGACAATAAGTCAGGATTTTTATTTGGAGTTTCCCCTTATCGTCATTTTCTAAATATTCTGCAATTTCAGGCTTGACTTCTTTTTTCATCTTAAAGTTATTTTTCAGATGTTTTTATCAACTCAAAATAGTTGGGGTTTTACTATTTTATTTCCATGGGTGGCAGTTATTTATATTATTGCATAGCCAGAAATATACAATTTTTACTCGAAATTTTATTTACAGTTTTACGTTTCTCTATAATCTAATATATTGCTAGTTTTTATAAATGTTCCATGAACATTTGAATCCAGTGTCTGCTTGTAAGGCATACATTTCAACGCATGTTAGATGTATTGATAAACCTTATTTCACTCAAATATTCTATGTATGTACTTACCAAATATTGGATCATCAAGACTGAGAAAAAGGTGTTAAACTCGTCTACTTGTGTTTTGTGTTGATTTCTCTCTTTTTAATGGATATCACTTCGTGCCAATATGAAAAAACTTCTTTATGGCTCAAATTCAACTTTTTTTTTTTTTAAAGATTTTATTTTTTCCTTTTTCTCCCCAAAGCCCCCCGGTACATAGTTGTGTATTCTTCGTTGTGGGTTCCTCCAGCTGTGGCATGTGGGACGCTGCCCCAGCGTGGTTCGATGAGCAGTGCCATGTCCGCGCCCAGGATTCGAACCGACGAAACACTGGGCCGCCTGCAGCGGAGCGCGCGAACGTAACCACTCGGCCACGGGGCCAGCCCCTCAAATTCAACTTTATATTACATCCCTTGCTTTATATTTCATTTAAATTTGCCTGTTAGTTCTCTATCCAGTTTACTTTGAGCAGATCAAATTTAACAAGTGAAATGAAGCAGGTCCAGAAAGAACTGGGCGGGCAAAGCCCCTGCTCGGGCCGGCCTGCTCCGCCTCCTCCGTCCAACAGAGTCCCTGTCTGTCCATTGCGGTGCTTCCCCTCCGCTCTGGAGAGGCGTCACCGGGCCGCAAGAAGTCTGAGCCTCCTCCGCAGTCCTCATTTTATGCCGACAGTAATGTATCTCTACAAACAAATGGCAATCTTCAAGGCAAAGTGCGAACCGGATTTGGACACAGTGTTCCGCTGCGGTCCTTGGGTCAGGCTTCTCCTCCTGCTCACAGCCTCCCTACGCCAGGCCCCCAGGGCACGCTGGGAAAGGCTCATCGGAGCTCTCACTTGAGCTCCTTCTGCATGCGCTGTGAGCGTACATGCTAACGTTACCGAGGCTGCCGCGTGGCCTGCACTATCAAGGCTCTGTCACAAACCTTCTCCCAAGTAATAACTAACATGTTCTAGATCCCAAAGATGGAGCAGTAACTTGTTTTCACAATTGCTCACATCAGCCCCACGACACTGAGGACAAAAATCACCCAGTGCTAGGCAATGGAGTGGGCACGTGAAACCACTTCTACCAAATGTCCACACCATAGCCGGTTCTGGCCTTTGGGCGAGCGTGCCCATTTAGAACGCCCGTCCCAACACCCACAGCAATAAATTCACATTCTGTAGGTCTGTGCTGGGCCAGAAATCTAAATTTTTATCCAGCAGCTCCTGTGAGTCTGATGCAGTGGTCAATAGTCCCCACCTTGAAAAGCTGTGCCCCCCATGCTGGTTAATGCTGGATGCGTAAAAATCCCTGTTAGCTGCTCTCGCTTACTTATAAGGACGCCATCAGAAAAGGACATTTTGATCTCTGTTACGAAAGTCTAGTAGAAATACCTGCTCATTCTGTGTTCTCCAATGTCAATGTGTAAACATGCTGAAGAAAAATAAAAGTTTTGTTCTGAGTCGTTCTCACTTTGTCATTGCAGTCCCTAAGAAAAGTTTCATTCAATCAACATAGTTTGTAATATATTACTCATATTTACAGTTTTGAAGTATCATTCACATCCTCAAGTCAAAGTTATTCAATATAGTGTTCCTCCTCTGTAGATATAATGTCAAATATAATATAAAGTGGTAGAGAGAAAAAGAGAGAGAAAGACAGACAAAGAAAAAGTAAAGAAAATTGCTTCTTCTGCCAGAAGGTAAATACTTTTGCATCCAGGCACCCTCCTCCAATCCACCTTTTCCTTGAAGCTGTTTTTTGTTGAGCACAGAGAGCTCTTTATTCTCTTAAGTTCTAACAGGAAGAATAACTTGGGTGACTGTTTGACCCTTACCAGTTCGATGACTTTATTTGATGGGAAAATATGAGCCATATTTGAAAACTGAGTAGCAGCAAGTGACTGGTCAACACCCGTCTAAGGAAAGACCACAGAATCCAGCATGGTGGTTAATCCAGGCACAGCTCATTCATCAGTGTGGAAGCTTCACTCAATTTCCCCAAAGGCTCACTTTTCATGACCACTATAGAAAACAGTCCAAGAACCCAGAGTTTACAGAGAGCAAATCCGGGAGACTTTCTGTCTCTTAACTGGTTGTCTCACTTTGGACAAGTTGCCTAATTCTCTGAGGCGCGATTTACCCATGTAAACAGGGCACCATGCTGTTAACGCAGGGGACTGCTGTGAAGACTAAAATGCAACGACATGTAAATGTTCCCTCCTCCAATCCTTCTGATTAAATTCTGGTCTGTGAAGAAGCCACAGCGATAGCACAGGCAATCCTGGGTTGGTACCATTCTTAACAGACAGCTTTGTAGTTTTACTTAAATATAGGCACTTCTGTTTCCCCCAACATCATGCGGAACTTCCTGCTCCTAAGAGAGCATGTGCTGCATATTACATATTATTAAACATGGTTCGTCCACTAAACTTATATGTGTGTGATAGGTAACTTCAATGTAAAGTGAGGGGTATCTAGCAATTTTGGATGCAGGAGTCACAGAAGGCCACAGCGTCTGGTCCAGGGACACTCAGACCTTCAGGGGATGTGGTAGGAGCAGAGGTGGGAGTGGGGCAGGAGTTCACAATTCTGTTAAACTAAAATCGAAATATATTAGTTGAATGTATTTAGCATCCATAAGTGTTTCGTCTAAGAAAAAATTTTCACTAAAAATTTTGGAAAACCACTGATGCTGTTGGGCCCTTTCATCCAGGGGAAGAAAAGCAAAACAACTGTGTGGTTCGTTCGCCTGGCTCTCTGACAGTGACACGCAGGGGTAGGACCTGGGTTTCTCAGGCCCCAATGAGTTTCCTTCAACTCTAACATTCAAAAGGTATTGCGTATATAGAGACACCAAATGATTATGAGATAATTCAGTGGGAGATTAAGCTCTGTGTGCTACGGAACAAAGACAGGTTTGACTTCTGTCCTCTTCATGCCCTGGTAATGTGGGAACCCTCAAACGATATATTTTTGAGAAGTAAAAATCCATAATTGCTATTTTAAATGGATCCTGTGCCCCAAATTATGTTTATTGGGGATATTTTCCTTTTGATATGAAGCCGAACATTTACTTAAGAAGTTATAAAGCACTGGTTTTTCAGTAATTCTGTGGAAGGAGATTTAATTTCCTGAACTGCATGCGTACCTGAGTTTTTTGAACCCTCTTGAATGAGTCTAAAAAATGCATTCCCCAAATCACAATTCCTATGTTAACTCAAAATCCTGTCTGACGTGAGAGGCTGCCTTGGTAATCCTGGGGTGGGGGTGGGGGTGGGGGGCGCTCTCGGGGAGGGTGAGAAGAGGAGCAGGAAGGGAGCAGCAGTCAAGCATCACTGTCTCAAAAACACACTAACATTGCAACAAGAAGCCTGGACCCCAGAGTTTTTGGTTCATGATCAGGATTGGGTTTCAGCCATTAATCTCTGTGCCGTGACGGAAAAAACAAAGTTATTCTTTTAGCTGATACTCATTCCTACTTTTGTCAGGCTACTGTTCCACAGCATTGCAAAGCCCCAGAATGCCGAGCAGGGAGCTTGAAGGGTGGGAGTTCATGTTTCTGACCAAGCCCACCGTTATCAAGCCTTCTCATTCCAGTCGTCACATCTGCTCTAACAGCTGAAGTAGAGGAAAAAACCAGTGCCTTCAGGGAGAAAAGAATCTGTCTATCAAAATGAGGCAGGCGGGATGGGATTGATGCATTTCTTCAGGAAGTTTCTCTCACCTTCTTACAAAAGAATTTGAAGGTAGGTTACAATAAAAAGGAAAAAAGCTAGAAATAAGAGAAAAGCATAATAGAAGAAGAAGACTTTACCAGGCTGAGATAAGGGATTTGCTTGTGCCCCGAAGCCAGCCTGAAGCACACTGAGTTAGCAACGTCCTAGTCCATTGACCAAAAAATGTGCCAATAAATGCATCTGCAGAATACATTTTTTGCCTATAAGTTAGCTGAACCAGCATCTCAACACTTGGGGTAGTATATAGAGGATATGGTAATTTTGGTAACTTGATATCTTGGAAAGATACTTTTCTTTGATTGTAGCATCCCAAAAGATTGCTGAGACCTTTCCAAACGCACAATTTTGGTGTCAATACTCCGTAAGCGCTGAGGACATCATTTAAGTGAATTATAACTCAGTGAAGGCATGTTTGTGCTGAGTACCAGCAGGAAGCAAACGGCGCAGCAGAGCGGTTTGGAAAGGATTTGGTGAGAGGTTATTTACAGAGGTGTGGGCGGAGAGCTGGGAAACCCCAGACGCCCTAAAGCACCACAGGACTAATGGCGGAGGCCTGGCCCGGGAGGGAGGAGGCAGTCAGCAGGGCATGGGAACAGAGAGGGCTGTAAAGGAAGCGGGGACCTTTGGTGGAGAGAGCACAGCCAGCCCAGGACGGAGCTGGGAAACACGTGTCAGCTCTGATTCTCCTCCTTTCCTCCCATCTCCTGCCAGGGCCTCCCGTTGGCCAAACCCAAAGGGAAGTCAGAAGTCAAGAGGTTCTGTGGCTGCAGCGCATCCAGGACAGTCCCGGAGCAGAGGAGAATGGAGGAGGGTGGAGAGTGGGTCTGCAGGACAAGGGAGGACCAGCACAGGCCAGGGAACAGAGACGACGTGGTCCCTGCCGCTGGGGTAGCTATGGGGCCAGACATCTGAGTCTGAACCCCAACTCCACCGCTGCCTCGCTGGGTAGCTCGGGGCGAATGATTTAGCTTTAGGGAACCCGGTCTCCTCACTGTGATACAGCCACCAGCCAGTGGACTGTAAGGGTGAGACAAGTTACAATTTCTAGTGCACCCCATACAGCCTCAACACAGAAGAAACACGAATCACATCTTGGCTGACCTCAACCGTCTCTGATGATCTCACCCAGTGGGAGAGGCTTAAGCTTCCAGGTGCCCAGCTGTCCTCGGATCTGGGAGGTGCAGCAAGGACATCCATCACCCCCAAAGCTGCAGGCGGAGAGCCATGGCGACGCCACGCAGGTAGAGCCGAGCGGGCTGTCGCATGCTGCAGGGACGGGCGACGAGCGGACGATCACAGGCTTCTCCCAAGGCCCTCGCCAAACCCGGGCCCACGGCACGCACGTGCGCCCTCCCCGGCGCTGTCAGCACACAGAGGGGCTTCTGTCTCCATGCGCCGGAAGGAAGAGGCTGTCACATGTCCCCGCGGTTCGCTCAACGCCAAAAAGCTTACAGGAACACAGCAGGCACAGCGATTACTTCACCTAAAGACGGGACAGACTCCCTGTTCACCCTGAGGAAAAGCCCTCCAAAAACCTTTTAACGACTACGCAGGGTTTAGCTACATCCGCCAGTGACCGAGCGCGCAGAGGCCCTCTGGTCTGCTTTCCAACCTGGAAGCAAGAGCGGCCCTGCAGACGCAGGAACTGCCCCAGGAGAGCACAGAGGAACTCCGAAATGGCATAAGTTCCACATCCGTCAGAAAATTCACTCTATCTTGTTCCCAAGCTGCTGGTAATTCGCTGAGACTTTCTCTTGACGTAGTTGAACCCTTGGTTGATTTCTAGAACACCCGGCATCGGACGGGTTGCTGGGCAGCCACCCCCCAGGCTAGTTCCAACAGTCAAGCTCTTCTCATTCGGAAGACTCCTTCGGTTTTGGTAAATAGATGCTTTATTGACTTAGGAGCCATTTCTCGATATATCCCGTCTCCAGAGGAACAAGCAGCAGAGCCCCCTTCCTCCCAGTGTGTGCCCCTGACGTTGCGCCCCCAGCCCGGCTGCAGAGCGCGGCGGGACACGCGCCCTCGAGGCCACCGTGGTTCTGGAAGGGCCGCCGCCTCCTGAGACCGCGGGAGCCTGTGCGCCGCGCGTGCGGTGGGCGGGAAATCGCAGACAGAGATACGGTCGCGGCGACGGGAGCCGCTGTCTGGTTACAGAGGTCATCACTCGGGAAGTGGGGCAGAGCGTCCAGAAACGGAGTAAGGTGAGTCAGAGCTACTGGGAGAAGCTGGCAGAAAATATAATACATTTGAGATCTTGTCTGAATACGCTCCAGGACTGATATTCTGAATCCATAACCAAGTGTTCCGATTATTCAGGGAAGTAAACAAAACGTTCCTTTAAAATATCATTATTCTAAGACCATTTGACTTGCAATAAAAATTAAAAGCACATTTCTTTCAGGATAGCCCAGCTCTCCGTGGAAAGCTTGTCTTCCTGATTAGTCTTCTAACATTGACCCCCCCCCCCCCCCCGCCCCCCTCGGCCAGGCTCACTTCTAAGCCATTGACTTGTTTCTTTCATTTTGTACAGTTAATTGAAATAAAGAAATGTTGTGGTGAGGCAATAAGAGGAAGTTCTTCTCATAACAAGAGAATTAAGATTTTGTTTTATTGTTATTACTATCATTATGGTTAATTACAGCTTCTAGTGACATTGCAAGACTAAAAAAAACCAGAATATTATGAGCTAGGATACTTCATTCATTTTTATTTATGAGGTAAGGCAAGGAAGGAAGGAAAGGAGGGAAGGAGAGGAAGGAAGGGAGGGAGAAAGAAAGAAAAAAAGAAAGGAAGGAGAGAAGGAAGGAAGGGGTCGAGGGTTCATCTTTCCTGTACAACCACAGAAGCAAGCACTCGGCTCCGTTTGTAATTGATAGATTAAAACTGGTGATGACAGAGAAAAGGAAGAACTGATTTGTCTTGGGTATCAGGAATAATGACTGGCAGACTAAGACTGGAAGAACGGATGCCAATAGAAAGAAGGAAGGCTAGCTACGGGGGATGCTGTAAGAGTCCCCAGCTGCTCTAAGCGTCCTGGCATCCTGGCTTTCCAAGATCGGATTAGTTTTACCTGGAGGGATCTGCAAGGATGTACAGGTGTTCTCAGTGTACCAGCCAGGACCATGGCAAGAAGTAGAGGCACACTCCCATTTAATGATATGGAGAAAGCTTAAACAAGGCTCTATTTACAAAGGTCCAGGAAGCCAAAAGGGGTAGTGCCAAAGCGGAGAGCTAATAACACTGAGCACCCTTAGCACTAAGAAGAGCCAGGAGAGGGAGCAGTCCTGGGAGAGAGAGAGAGAGAGAGAAACTGAAACCTGTGAATCCGAGGTGGACACAGCAGGACAACTGCAGGAAATGAACGGTGGGCCAGATGAGGGAGCCCGGCAATGAAGACCCTTGGCTGCTGACGTCCTTGACATCCAGAGCACAGGAACTCTCAGTGCTGTCTAAACGGGTCAGCCTCCCAGGGCAACAGAGCAGAGGCGGAAGGGTGGATCGTTCTGGAGGTGCAGGAGGAAGAGATCCAGCACACTCATCCAACTGCTGTTAGTTGTCCCCTCTGGCCCTGTTTACTGAATCAGGAAGCTGTAGGCTGGGAGGGGCTGCTGTCTGTATGTACAACTGGAGGAACAGTGGGGATAGGAAGCTGAGATTACAGACAACCTAGTACCCAGTAGGTATGATAACAGATGGTAGGTGGTTCACCAGGTAGGTCCAATCCCAAGAACATGATTTCCCCTGCCGGTGGCCGTGGGGAATGTTGGAGATGCAGGAGCAGGTGGCATCCTGAAGTCCAAGCAGGCATCATGTTCCAGGAAGTTACCTTCTAATAGGGTCACAGGCACCAGGTTGAGGGTCAGAAAGAGTGCTTCTGAGTCTGAATGAGGGGCCAGGTTGTGGGCAGGTTTTCAGGGCCCCTCCATTCCAAAAGAGATGAGAAGCCTGATTAAGGCTAAGATTTGAATTAATTTTGAATGTACCAGTAAAGAATTGTTTGACAACAGATTTAAATCATACTTTATTTCACCTGGTTTCAAAACAGCTATTCACATGATGGGAAGAGATAGATGAGACTCCTTAAAAATGAGATCCTATTCTTTACTAAATAGAATATTTATTGAGCATCTCCTCTGCACTGGTGCCGTCCTAGGCCAAGAGAAGGTCAGGAGGAACAAGATTAAAACAGGTCGTCATGGACCTTGCTTGGGAAGGGTCTAAAATTACCTGAAAAATATTTCTTTTTATGCACAACTGAATGTTAATTCTTTAAGAACAGACTGTATGTCTTGTTCCTAGCGGGATCCCAGGACCTAGAGCTATTTGTTTACTGACTGCCTCACGATGGGCTTCCTCAGGAAGAACTTACCCAGCCAAGGAAGCCATTTTCTCCTCCTGCCTACTGAACCATATCAGACACACATCAGACAACCCAAAATGAGGATGCGTATGAAACTCAGTGAGGTCTCGGGATCAATGATGGGTTATGACCAACACTATAAAGGGGGGAACATTTACCACAATTGATCAGACCACCAAAGAAAAGTAACAAAAAAGGACCTTTTTGTGTCTTGCCTCCTTTCATCTGTGGAGAGTGGATAAACATGGCATCAATATTGTGCTGACCTGCATATTCAAAATTCTATACGGGTCAAATCTTTCCTCAAAGTGAGTACATGATTGGAGGAAAATATTTCCAAAGCCTTCACATTTTACAGGCTTCTTATTCTATATTTCTGATGTCCACATTTATTCCCATTTATTATTTTTTTTCAAAATCATCACATTTAAAATTTAACACTAACAACTCTCTAATTCTTAGCACATTCATTCTTTCGACCGATCATTTTAATAACCATCTTTTCATCTTCCATCCTTGATCCTGTTGTTTCACACACTGACAAGAAGTGTAAAAGAGACTTATTGACTCCATCTGACAGAATAGTTTTTCTAGGACCAGGCACATTAATAGAAAATGGGAAATGGTTCCTGGAGGTTGTTTTCAAAAATCTGCACAGCATAAAAATTAATAACAGTTGAGTCACCCGGGGCAGGAAAGGGGAAATAGTAACACATTTCTCATAAAGAACAAACTTTTGAACTTTATGTACTTGTTTTTCTCTCAGAAATAACAGCAGTTTTATCCACTTTGGTACAAAATGATCAGGAAGGCTCCATTTTTTATAGGAAAACTACTTTTCAAGAACCATGATTTTGTGTCTCCAGCGAACTTGGAGGCGAAATCCCAAAATGAAGGAAATCTTCAAATCCAGGGAAATCTCTGGCAGCCCTACTCAGAATGAGAAACCTCCATAGCTCTGTGCACTCAGAAATAAATAGAAATCCGGGCGTCGCCATGGCCACTTTCCTGAAGAGAGAATGGAGTTTCTTCGGCCCACAATGATCCCTGGCGTGACAGCAGAAAATGGGGTATGAATCCTGCAGCTGCTGGGAAAGACTGTCTGTACCGTTACCCAAGGAAAACACAAGCCACACTAACCATATAACAGCAGCGGGAGAACTGAAGGCTCGCTGCACATTCATATCGAATGTGAGTGAATCCTGACGATTTGATGGGTTCACTTTAGCTTGCTTTGAGAGAAGGGGCAATATTGCTATGACAATCGAACTAAATATCTGTTTCTTTTTATGTCTTAGGAAATGCTAAGCAGTGAAAATAGGAAAGATGAAAGCATTTTGTATTTTAAATAGGATAAAATAAATATTTGGATTCAAAGAAACGGCTTGAAAAAGAAAAGTAATGCAATAGTATTCTTGGTTATAAATAGATCTCCTTCGACCCACATATAGGTTTCTCTTTGGGCAAATAGCGAGCGTGTTTTCTGTTCTATACTGGTGTTGCTTTTCTCAAGGATCTTAGTGAGTCAGCTTGGAACCTGCGAAAGAAGAAACAAGCAGTAATTTAGCACAGACAATAGGAAAATCACCAACACAATTATTGCATTTCATTGTTTGCCATAGAGCCGCATGGAGCTGTTGAGCCTTGAAATGTTTCTGACTAAAATAAGGATTTTTCGGCTGCTTTCCTGGTTAGATGTCTACTGCCTGCTTGGAATAAAAATATCTGCTGTAACTCAACTATTGCATTACAAACTGAGGAAATCCTCTAATGCTTGAATAAAACTAGATTTTCTTTCGAACATTTGCTGATGGCTGCATCTAGAAAGAGTGTGTATTCTGCAAACTTCCAAACCAGAATAAAGTTCTGAACCAATTTAATTTTGATGGAGTAAGAAAGGAGGGAAAATGTAATATTTAGGAAACTCTATCACTTAATTTGCTTTGTTATCTGGATCCTTGATAACATGTTCAAAAATAGGACACATTATTCACCTTGAGCTAAATCACGAGCACTGATCCCTGGTTTCCAGTGGTATATGGCTCAGAGGTAAAGCAAAGGGAAAATCTTTCTTTCTCTAGGGAAATCTTGACATATTGCCAAGTGAATGAGCAATATGTAAATCAGTATATACAGTATTATCCCATTTTGGTAAAGTATAAAAATATAGCAAATATATTAAATCGCGTAGAACTTGGTAAAATTAGTATGTAGGTGATATGTTTATATAAGAGTGATTTATACATGGAGGTGTGATATGCATTTGTATGGATGATACATGCATATGTCTTCTATCAGTGTGTGCCACATGTACGCAGATGGAAAGAGGATGAGAAGAAAGACTGGAGTGGCGTGAACCAAAATGGTTATCTTTGGACATATTGGTCTTTTGTCTTTGGGCTATCTGTAACTTTCTAAAATTTCTGCAAGGAGAATGTATAAGTTTTTAAAATGAGTATCCTGTTTACCTTCCAAGATTCACTCTTTACACCCTGCTGTGTTCTGTGGATGGCTGAAATGTATGGACTGCGTCTATGGGTTCAAATGATTGGTTTGGCCAATTGGATCTCAGTTTGGCTTGGCCGTTGGGGAGCACTTGCAGGAAATTCCAGAAGTCAGAGTGATGCTGGGTGTTTGTTTCCCTGGCTCTTTGCCAGTGGTGTCATTGAGGATGACTCTATCCCTTGACCAAGGGTCATGGCTCCTCGTAGGCGCTTACTTGCAGACACTCTCCCTGTCTCTGCAAGTCTCCGTAATCACCCCTAACCCAAAATACTCTTACTAGTTGCTGGGGAAGTGTGCTATTCCAATGCTTTCTCTATATCAGGCCCACACTTTTTAAATAATCTCTTCAATATTGCTCCACAAATAACACAATTGCATGGTCATCTCATTGGTACTGGAAACATGACTGAAATATGGGGATAATTCCTATCACTACATTTTCTGGGCCCTCACTATTAATGCTCTTCATGGGATTTCATTGAGCATGGAATTCACTGTAGATATAATGGATTCATTCAAGACATACTCATATAACATTACACATTGCAATGGAATTTCTGTAAGAAAAGTCAGTGCTTGAACTAGGGTCTTGGGATAGAGCCGAACAGTGTTATGAGTCTTTCACTTTTTTGGGACATGAAGTCATTCTGAAAGTTTGGGGAGTGCTGGATTGTCTTTATAACCATCCTGAAATGAACTCATTTTCTCTTCTCCTTCCTAACTTTAATCCATTTTTACCCATGGTCTTTCCTGATGCTGCCAATGTCTTTCCCATCCAGATTTGCCAGATGTCCTGGGAGCAGGGAAGACTTTCCGTACCTGTGACGAGAATCAGCTGGCATAGGCAGTATAAAAGAAGATTCTTATTTTTTAAGAAATTGGAAAATGATTTTCTTTTTCAAGAAACAAAGCAGACTTCCTCTTCTGACAGTGATGAAATCACTGGAAGCAGATTTAACCTCCTGTCTGAAATGACCTGTATATGAGGAAGCTACCCAAGGCCCAGGAAAGAAGCATTGCAAAAGGCAAATTAAACAATTCCTGGAGCTTACACGTGGCCAGGAATGCTGTTTTCTCTGACCAGCCAGACTAGGATGGACCTCGCAATACACAGGGCAAAAGGATGAGTACATAGAAGGCTATTGCCTCAGTAGTGGGACCAAATTAGTCCTATGCTAACGGCTGTGCTGAGATGGCCTGACAAAGCCTACGAGCAAGCTGTAAAAGAATCAGACTGCTCCCCAGGAACTTAACTATGTTCCAGAAAGTAACGCATACATATTTACAGGAACACCAAAACTTCCAGGAATCAACACCAGAAAATCACAATGCTGGGCAATCATTCAAAAATTGCCGGCTATGCAAAGAAGTGGGGAAAAAAAACCCGTAACAAAAAAAATAATCAATCAATAGAAATAGATTCAGTAATGATAAAGATGATAAAATTAGTACACAAAGACATTTAAACAGTCGCTGTGACTATATTTTAGTTGTTTAAGAAGGTATAAGAAAGCATGAGCATGTTAATGCAAGACATAAAAGATATTTTAAAAACCCAGTTGAACATCTGAAGATGAAAACTGCAGTATCTTAAGTAAAAAATATATTTGACAGGATTATCAGCAGATCAGACATTGTAGAATAAAAGAGCAGAAAATTAGAAAATGCAGCAAAACAAAGTAGCAAAAATGAAACAGAGAGAGGAAAAAAAAGGAACAATTTCAAGAGGAATAATATATTTGTATTGTAGTCCCAGAAAGACAGAGTGTTAAAAAACACTTGAAAATATAGTGGCTGAAAATGTTCAAACTTAATGAAAACAATACTCCCAGAATCAAGAAGCTTAATGAATTCCAAGAAAAATAATCATGAGGAAAACTACACTAAGGCATGAATTATAAAAGAAAACAAGTGATAAATTAAATTTTATCAAAATTAAAAACCTTTCTCTTCAAATGATACTGCTAGGAAAATAGGCAAGCTGCGGACTGGGAGAAAATATGTGTAAAGCATATATTCAACTGAGGACTTGTACCTAGAATATACAAAGAACACTTAGAGCTGAATGATAAGAAACAACTCAGTAAAAAAACTGGTAACAGATTGGAGCAGACGCTTCACTCAGTAAGATAATAGAGCAGCATATGACGCATACACAGATGCTCAACATCACTAGCTGTTGTAAAGATGCAGAATAAAACCACAATGAGGTACCACCACACATTTATTGGAATGTCTAAAAGGTTTAAAAGGCTGATAATGCCAAATGTTGGCAAGATAAGGAACAACTGAAATGCTCATACAGTCTTGATGGAAATGTGAAATGGAACAACAGTTTTGGAAAACAAGTTTGCAGTTTCTTGAAAATTAAACACAAGCTACCATATGATGCAGCAGTTTTACTCCTAGGTATTTACTCAAGAGAAATGAAAGCACACTTCCGCACAAACACTTGTACACAAACATTCACAGCAGGTTTATTTGTAATAGCCAAAAACTGGAAACAACCTAAATGTCTGCTTTCGGCTGAATTATGTTCCCCTCAAAATTCATATGTTGAAGTCTTAACAGCCAATACATCTGAATGTGACTGTATTTGGTGATAGGGCCTTTAAAGAGATGACTGAGAGGCTGGCTCAGTGGTATAGTGGTTAAGCTTGTACACCTTGCTTTGGTAGCCTGGGGTCCACAGGTTTAGATCCTGAGAACAGACCTACACACGGTTCATCAAGCCATGCTGTGGTGGTGTCCCATATACAAAATACAGGAAGATTGGCACAGATTTTAGCTCAGCAACAATCTTCCTCAAACAGAAAGAGGAAGATTCGGCAGCAGATATTAGTTCAGGGCCAATCTTCCTCACCAAAAAAAGAAATAAAATAAAGAGATGATTAAGTTAAATGAGGCTGTGAGGGTGGGCCCTGATCCAATCTTACTGGTGTCCTTGTAAGAAGATGACATTTGGGGGCTGGCCCAGTGGCATAGTGGTTCGGTTTCATGCACTCCACTTCAGTGGCCTGGGGTTCTCAGGTTCAGATTCTGGGCATGGGCCTACACACCACTCATCAAACCATGCTGTGGTGGTGTCCCACATACAAAACAGAGGAAGACTGGCACAGATGTTGGTTCAGGGCCAATCTTCCTCACCAAAAAAAAAAAAAAGAAGAAGAAGAAGAAGATGACATTTGGACACACAAAGAGATGCCAGGAATGCATGCATACAGAGGAAGACCATGCAAAGATTCAGCAAGAAGGTAGCCATCTGCAAGCCAAGGAGAGAGGCCTCAGAAGAAACCAAACCTGCCAAGAGAAGCCTCCTCAGGAGAAACCAAACTTTGATCTTGGACTTGTAGCCTTCAGAACTGTGAGAAAATAAGTTTCTGTTGTTTAAGCCACCCAGTCTGTGATATTTTGTTATGACAGCCCTAGTAGACTGGTACAATGTCTATAAACAGGTAGATAAACAAATTGCTGTACATCCATACAGTAGAATACTACATAACCATAAAAAAGACAAACAATTCATATATGCTACAATATGGATGAATCTCAACATACGCTGAGTGAAAGAAGCCAGACCAAAAATGAGTACGTGTTCTATAACATGGATGCATTCTGTATAAGATTCTAAACAATGCAAACTCATCTATAGTGACAGATAGCAGACCTGTAGTTGCCTAGGGAAGCAAGGGGGCTTAAGGATTCCCAAGGAGCATGAGGAAACTATGTGTGTGTGGGGTGGATGTATTCACTGCTTGGCTGGAGGTTTGCTGAGTGCACACAAGTCAAAAGTCATCCAAGTGTACTCTTTAAATAGGTACAGCTGATTGTGTGTCACGCATATATACAATAAAGCTGTAATTTTTTTAACAAGAGAATCAGTTGACATAAATAGCTTGATATTTTTCCATCCACAAGAGCTGCCACCCACTGTCAGTGTGACCATGCCACAAGCAGAAGGAAAGAGGAACCTGCACATGTTGTCCCCGTTTTATTAAGTTGCTCCTAGTGATTCCAAAAGACGCGTTTCCCAAAGTGGTCTGCCTTGGACTAGGAAGACTGAGAAGCTGGAAGTGAAGGGGACATGAAAAGCCAGCGGAAGAGTGACGTAAGGCTTCCCTGCGGCTGCGGCCGCTGCAGACAGCTGGTTCGACTCGTCCCGTGACAGCAAAGGTTTCCACAATTATAAGCCCACTCATCGTTTCTTCCAAACATTGAAAAAAAAAATCTGTCAAGCTTCATAATGAGAAACCAAATAAGTGGCAGCAAGCAAAACAAACCCGCTATGGCAAGGAATTGCTGTTTGTCCAAGGGCAGTATTGCAAGTCCTAAATCTTGTGTCCCTTTTGCCATAACTTCCCTTTTTCTCACCACTTCACATGCAAAAACACATCCTCATAGGCGTGTTTGTGTTGAGGACCCCACAGTCAGGGACACTAATAACAAGTGTGAAGAGTGGACTCGAGGCAGGAAAATGAAGGACTTACCCTTTGAGATGTTTTCACTTCTCACAGAAATTGCAGGTGCATTAACTCATTTGATTTCCCGCAAATTGCTTGTAAAGCACACAGCAGCCGCATGATCTTCCCGGTGTGACTGTTGGGGAGAGAGTGGAACACAGAGGCATTAAGTGGAGTGAGGCATTCTTGTCACGGCCAACTCAGCTGTGAACATCCGGCGGGACCCAAAGCAACTCCGTTGTGATTTGTTACCTGTTTAACCGCACCCTGAGCCAGTCGGGCTCCAGCCCTCTCTCTGAAGTGTCTAGAGTCCTATGGAGGAAACCTTTTCATTGTCAGGGACTGTACCGGAATTTGGTGCTAAATACTCAATTATTAAATAAGAAGATGAACTTTAAGGAAACTGTCAATGCAAAAATAAAGACAAAGAATCAGAAGCGAAGACATGAGTCAGTCCGCTCGCTGTTTGTTTACCGCGCATTAGCGGAAACCATCAATATAATCAGCATACTTCCAACTGAAAAGACGCCACATTAAACGACTTACATGAAGCACTTTGAAGAGCATGAATAATATTTTCAGGTAACAACGCGAGAACGGAGTCTTCCATTATCCTGAGTTTTTTCCTCCTGCATTAGCTGAAGTATCTTCAAGCTGGAGAGAACCAGAGACTTCCGCTAGTATAATAAAAACATAAATAATTAAAATGACTTAGGTTGTCCCTTCCTCTAACATTTCCTATCCCAAAAGGCCATAAATCACTTCAATAAAAATCTCTCATTTCTGTAATCCCTGGATCTGTATTTAGGTTTATGTGCTTCTGTTTGATGTATGCGTCTGACAACACAAGAATTAAACTGCGTTTTACAAGGTCCTAGATGTGTGACCACCGCTCAGGACTTCCAGCAAATGGAGGCCACAAAAAACAGGCTTTGCAGGAGACCACCCACCGCTTTCTTCTTCTTCCAGAGATTCCGTCCTCCATGCTCTGAACCAGCGTGTGAGCCACAATTAATGAACTCTAGTTAAGGACTCTTTGAGATCAGGCTGTGGGAGCAACGACAGCCAGAACCCAGCCTACGAAGTGCCTGATACCTGAGATCCTTTGTTTTGTCAAATACTCAAACATAATTATGCATGGTTAATTCTATTTTCTCCATTTTACAGACTTAAAATGATAATGGACTTGTCTATTTCTCCATAAATAATTAGGAGAACCTGGACTGGGATCAAGTTCTTTCTGATTTAAAGATCTCATCAATAAAACCTTTCTTTTTTTAAAAAAAAATTAAAAGGTGACTCTGGTCCGGTTAGTTTTAGAAAAGGCTATGAGATGTCAGTTGCTTTAAATGTTCTCTTCAGAGCAAGATTCTGACCACGTGTTAAGGGAGATGGGGAAGGCAGTCTGCTGTTAAACTTCTTTAGGGAAAGTAGTTTCCCACATTGCTTTGCCGTCCAACCTTGGACTATTCTAAAAAAGTCAATTCAGTTCTGAAACGTTGCTCACCCTCCGAGAAGCCTCTTCTAGTTCTACTCAATCCCATCTAGACAGTACCTAGTAGTGCAAAAAGTTATACATACCAAGTGTATGAACATGACATGGCTAACCCATTCCTTTCAGGCAGTTTCTCAGCTTGTATGTGTTACAACAAGATGGACTTTGACATAATAATTCCTATGAGCCACGGGCAGCTGGGCAAAGCAGAAAAGGAATAGATCTGAGAGTCAGACATAATTGGATGCAAATTGCAGCTTCATCATTTAACAACTGATTGACCTTAACAAAATCACTTAACCTCTCAGAGTGTTTATTTCCTCATCTAGAAAATGGGTTAATAGCACTCTCTTCCTACATATTGGTATGAGTTTTAAATAAGACAGTGCAAGTAAGATGTTTAGATGATGAAGAAGATGATAAATTAAAGATTGTAACCATATCATTATGATAATAGAATATATAGGTATAAATAATCCCAATTAGTGTAGAATTAGTTTGATCCCCTCCATGTAAATATGTAGACTTACTAAGAAAACATCTCTCAACATATTCCTCCATACAACTTCCACTTGTGCGAGAACAATGCCGTGTGGTCTGAAGTAAGCTGAGGAAATATTGAGCACTGTGAATATCTCCAAACTTGGAAGAACAGGGTTAAGAACTAGAAACAAAAAAGATGAACACCTTTTGATTCTATAATAAAAGGATAGAGCAAAAAGTAGGTATCCTTCAATTTGCTTTTTCCCTTCTAACTTGGCTCTCTGATACCATCGTGCATATTTTTGACATGTGCATAACATCCTCCTAATCTGGAAGGGAAGTGCTAGAAGCAAGAGATGACATTTGGGAGAGATACTTAAAAAAATCTCTTTGGAGTCATTTTTTGGCAGTTGAACTTCAACTTGAGCAAATTAAGACAGAAAAATATGCATGTAAATGACTCAAACTAAATCTCCTGATTCAAAGACCGTCTATTTAAAGTAACTTCACATTAAAGTAGTTAATGCACCAACAAAGTGGGGAGAACAAGTTAAATTTGAGAGGGATACTCCAGTTCTCTGGGGTTTACTTCTATAGGGGAGGAGTGCATTTTTCCCTCTACTCTTTTGAGTTCTTGGCTAAGACTCTGTCATAAAAGATAGATTAACAAGAGAAAAACAAACAGAAGTTTATTAACATGTACACCTCATGTGCACGTGGGAGATACCCAGGGAAAAATGAGTACCTCACAGAGGTGGCTTAGAACTCTAGTTTGTATAGCATGTTTAAGACAGAACAACAAATTTGTAGAGAAATGACCAGACAAAGGTTTGGCTATGTCTTGTCTTCCAGAGTTGGCAAACTGTGTGAAGGAAAACTAATGGTAGATAAAGGCTAGTTAGTAGAGTTTGCTATATAGTTTCCTCTAGTGCCATCACAAGGCTGATAGGGTCAAAAATTGTCTCCAGTGATTAACTTTCATCCTTCCTGCTAGAGAAGGGCGGGGGGGGGGGGGGGGGGGGGGGGGGGGGCGTCGTGTTTTGTCTGTGTTTTGGTTGTTGTGGTGGTGTT